>NC_051186.1:1969552-2050860 GCF_013339695.2 Rhipicephalus sanguineus
GAGGCCTCGATGAGGCCTATTCTACTGTTGTAGTTCCTTCGGGAAGTGAGAACACATAATGGAACACCAACCAAACTGCGTAATTTTAACAGCGAAGCCGTTGTTGCTCAAAGTAGTTTGTGTCGATGCTACCGAAAAACTCATCATGATGAACCGGCACGCGCTCTCTTTTTCCTTTTCTTCATCGTCGTCGTCGTCTTCAGCATCTGTTTTACTCCCAAATCACAAGCGTCGATTTTTCCGGTGGGGGCAATACTCTGATGTACGAACGACGAGTGCCAAGAAAGAGATAGAAAGAAAGAGAGAAAGAGAGATATAGAGCAAGGCGAGAGACAGGAATAGGGAAATATTAGGGAGAGAATTCTTAGCGGCGAGATTCAACCCGCGTACACACCATCCTAAGGCGAGCATCATCAACAGTCGGCTATCCAGGCACGCTAGCAGAGCACAGCATGGCCTTATATAGTGCAATATAGCAAGCAGGTTGGAAAAGGTAGTGAGGGAGAGGAGGACATATGCCAATAAATTAATCAACTTTACTTCGTCCCTTTCAAAAGAAATAGGAGGCGAATAAAAGCTTTCTTTGACACCTTGACGAGCCCGCCGCTCCCATTACAGGATTCAAGGCAGCAAGGGACAGTTACGTTTTGCATACAAATTGAAAAAAAAAACGAGATAATCGTCAAAGGTACTCACTTCGAATTATAGGAAGATTTTAACAATAGAGAGCAACAAACCAAAAAAAAGCATATATACATATAGTACCTCAGCCTCTCGCGTCTACAATTTTCAAGCGTAATTGCTGAAGCACAAGAAGAGATCAAAATGAATTGATGCATAATGACTGAAGACAACGCAAGGTATTGAAGAGTTTAAAACGCGTGGCTGTGCCATCCATGTCTCGCCTTTTTGAGACACATAACCATCATTTTTTTTTTGCTTTTTGAGACAAGCGATCTCTTTTAACACTACGTTAATTCGCCAGCTTTATATCTTTTTTCACTACTTATTTAAATATTATTCGACCTATCTTGCTAGTTTCCCCTTTATTTATCTACCTTTCTATTCTCGCTTGCTTTTATAAGTAGTTTTCTTTTTGTTACGCGAAGCGACGGCAGCATACGACAACCTCCGACAGCCCTGTCCCCTAAACTATTCCGTACGTTAGAAGAACAAGAGCAAAAAGTCTTTTTATTGGCATGAGAGCACGCTGAATATGCTACAGATGGCTATCCTACACGTGGTTTTTCAAGCGCTACACCAAGCTACGCGAGAAAAAGACCGCATACTACAGCATTTGACAGCCCGGGCCACTAAGTGCTGCGCACTTAAAAGTTAGCTTTCGCGAATTTTGCTCCAGACTCCCGAAGGTGGAACTCATCCACACAAAGAGCTATTCGACGCGACATTGAATATTTCTATAGAAATATATAATAATAATTTATTTGGCCTCTATTGGTGCAAATAGAATGTATGCAGCAGATGATTAGCACCGGGAAAGCGGAATGCACATGGAAAGAAAGGGCGCTAAGTTTCAGCTTCCTTACAAGTTGTGTGAATAAGAGAAACACATTATATAAATTGGCCGTTGGAAATTGCGCGAAAGTAGATAAGCGCGTCGTGTTCTAAAAGTCTTGTGATAATTTGCTCTTGCTTAATTACTGCGCTAAGTATGCGCCGCTGGTGCCACATTGAGACATCCTTCAATTTGTGTTTACGCCACTTTGTCATTTTTATCAATTTAATATACCTTGCAATAAAGTCTTGTATATTCCACGTTTACGACGTGAGGCTTCTTTCCATCGTATTTGGAATATGCACCTCATTTCAACCACTGACATTGTTTTCACGATTGCATCAATGAGCCTTTCAACGCAGCTAGCTGCCATCTTGCGAATTATATAATACGATGTATACAATGCACTGACCGTCCTTTATGCTGCATCCTCATCCCAGACCACTTCACGGGTAATATTTCTCGCGTAAGTCCATCTGCGAGGACCATCCGCACGATAGGTGCAGTGCGGCGGTCATGGCCGCGCATCGCCCGAAGCTGGTTTGCCAGCCTGGTTTTGCCAGCAGTTATCTTTTCGTCCACTTTACTTTCTTCACATTTATATTCTAAATACTACACATAACACCCCCTATACTTTTTATGGCGTTATTGTCGGTTAGTTCTCATTAATATTGTGTCTAAGAAAGATAACGAGCCCTCAAGATCATCTCCTTTCCTTCATTCATAGCGAGGGTCTCGTCCTGGCAGACTTGATGCCTTCAGGTAGTATGCGAGGGATTATTTGCCATCTGCCAGCTCCTATAAACGATCAAGTTCTACGTGACGCCAACAGGAAGAGAAAAGAGTGTTCCACACTCGCCGCCAAGGCTGCGTTTAGCGCTGACTAATACTCCTAGTTTTAAATGCACATATATACCCCACAACGTGGACGGGAGATGACCGCCGCCATAGTTCAGTGGTAGAGCATCGGACGCGTTATTCGAAGGTCGCAGGTTCGGTCCCTGCCAGCGGCAAGTCATCTTTTCGTCCATTTACTTTCTTCATATTTATATTCTAAAATACTACAGATCACACCCCCTATATTTTCCTTGGCGTTATTGTCTGTTAGTTCTCATTAATCTTGTGTCTAAGAAAGATAACCGAGCCCTCAGAATAATCTCCTTTCCTTGTATGGTACAATGTAATATATTATTCACTATATTCAATCCAATATATATGTTTTCATTTGACCCTTTGTGTAAGCAACGGCACGCGAACTCTCGGCGGAGAGTCGTGGGACGCAGAGGGGTTAACGTGTATCTTTAGGGAGCACTAAAGGGCAATAATAAGTTGAGCTAGATTGAAATATTAGGCTTGCGTAATAATCAATTCGCCACTCCTGGCCAGAACAGCCAATTTGTAAGCCAGAAAGAACGACGTTGGGAAATTGGAGTGGTGGCTTCTATCATGCTCTGCAGGTATTCCACGGCTTACAGATGAAAAGCGAATTACGTAAAATTTTGGCAATAAAAACCGTCTAGTAACCCCAAGGTTTTGTTTCATATTTACCGCGGTTGAGCTCACGGCCACACGCTTATTCACAGAAATCGTCAGCCTTTGTTGTGGCATCGTCCTCTCTATTCGGCGCCTCTCTCTCCTCTCTCTCTCTCTCTATATATATATATATATATATATATATATATATATATATATATATACACGCAGCATGACGGCGGCGACGGCAACGGCACAAATCAGCCGAGACTGTTTATATAATTGCTATCGCAACAGAAGTGTATGTTACTGTCTCCAGTAAAGCCCCAGTGTCCACGTATGACTCTCTTTACATGGACACTAAAGTTAGTCGTTAAGTTTAAATAAATTGTATTTTACCTGTTTGGAAGTAGATCACCGCTTCGTGCGCACCAATAAAGAATTTTTTTTCCGCGTCGAAAACAGGCACCCAAAGTTTCTGGTGCAGTTGCTCATTTGAATCACCCGCGCCGAATAGAGGACGATGCCACAACATCGGCTGACGATTTCTGTGAATAAGCGCGCGGGCCGTGAGCTCAACCGCGGTAAATATGAAACAAGTTGGGGTTATATATATATATAAGTGCCAAAGAAAGTAATTCCGAAAAAAGTCTTCCGAAGTGCGGAATCTACCAGCGACTTCTCGATCGACAGCGCGTGGCTCTAACCACTATGCCACATAGCGCAGGTCGTCCAGGTGGCTACCGGCGAGCGTTATATACACACCCTTTACCGCAGCACTCAGAGACGGCAGGCGCTTTCTTCATTACCAGCGAGATGGCGCTAGGAGCGCAACGGGCGCACCTAAAGGATTTGGCCAGCTCGCTACGCTCCTGCAACACCGTTTCTCTTCGCCCTGCAGGGCGTGGTCGCATTCGTGCCCTTATCCTAGGAAACAAGGGGGTGGGCGGTGGGGAGGGGGGCAGGTCGTGGAGCGGGGCGATGTTTTGTCATGTGCTTTGCCCGCGATGTCCACGCTGAAGTAACAGAGCGTACGAAGCTCACTTCGCTCGCTGCAGCGGCCGCGTTTGCGAAAGGAGCGCGTTGTTCACACAGAAATAAGTAACTACTGTGACAGCTCGCGCTTGTCATGTGTGGACCTGTTCGTTCGTTTCGTGCGTCCTGTTTTATTTTTTTTCTTAGAACGTGTCAAGTAGTCATCGTACACATTGCCGGACCGTAATTACGAACTCACACTTGAATTCAATTTATATATTGTGTCCTGAAGGATTAACATGAAAGTTATCGGTGCTGTAAGTTGAACAAGAGTATATGAATCGTTGAGCGCCGTTTCGGTGGCCCCACCTCGGCACTTTAGCCATGCGATGTGCTGCGCTAGTCCCCAGGGCATATATTGCGAATTCGCCTGTTTTACATATAATTCCTGATGCCGCAGTGCACCAAATGACTGACTTCGGAAGAAATGGACTGTTGGCGTCGATCTGTCAACGGTGATGGCTGCTTTGTTTTATTGTACAAAGATGCGAGTGATTTAATACGATTACGCAAGCCCAATAATTCCAGGCTGGCACGAAAGACGCATCACAGCACAGAGGGAATGGAGGAGCGGCTTTAGAGAAGACCATGATAAATCGTTTTAGGACGCTCTACTGTAAGCACACAAATTCCAGAGTTTAGTATTTATTTGCGTACAATTATCGAAATAATATCAGGTGTTCACATAGGAATACGCGTTATGGGGCCGGTTCGTGATGCATGTTCTCTTCATGAAAGTAACCAGCGCTAGTTTTCCCAGAACTAAGAAAAAAGTCAAATTTACTGAAAACGACACACGCTACACTCGACAAGAAAGAGGTCATTGATGCATACGGAAGCTCTGCATTACAGTAATGAAAGCAAACGTCTCATCCCGCGGATTGAACACGATGCGCCGCGGTGGGGGGAGAGGTGTTATCAATTTGAACTTTATACAGAACTGGCGGCGATGGCAACGGTGACGCTGACGCCGACGGCAACCACCCCGTCGAGAGTGTCCGTATAATTCCGTAGCAATAAATTTATTTGCAAAGAAGGAAATTTTTGTAATGTATACGCACATTCCACTGATATTTTTATCGCTAAAACCTTTGTTTTAGTATGTTATAGCTATACAGGGCACATTACCATAGGATTAACAGCTTTTTTATGGAAACCCGGCGATACCGAAATAAAAGGAAATGCGCAATGTACACGTCACTATTCGCAGAAATACATCATAGTAGTTATTTCTGCTGCTCACAAAAATATAGTGATGTATTGTATGTAGAAAGTACTATGGATCACCATGGATCTGATACCATGGATCTGATATTCAAATCTTCAGGAGAACTTGAGGAGAACATTGAGAAGTGTTTATTATCAGCAATGCAAAGACGTCATGCGCATCAGAGGCAATGTTTACGGCCGTGAATTAAAGATCATCGTTGACGTCAGTGGAATCTCATGGTAGGACCTCTACAGAGTACGATATACCCAATTACGTTGATGTGGTCACAACATGACATAATTCTTTTATCGCCTGACTTTTGCAGTGCGTTAAAGAAGACCTGAAAGCTCGTAAAGGATTCGAAGTGCTGATAGCGTACCATACTCATTCTTTAAAGACAAGAGTATGACGCTGCTCCTGCATTAACCAGTCAAACAACTCACCGAGAATATATTAACTTGTTCCATCTCGTTCGCTGTACTGCTCAGAGAGCTCACAATTAGCTTTGTCATAAGAAAGTGTAGTTTTATTTTTTTCAAACTAAGTGGGCGCCTCTAAAGAGTTTCGGAAAAAGTCTCATTGTTTGGTGGCAAATTTACGCCGACAGCACGAAGATATAAAAACTGACCTTTCCTTTTGCTTCTTCAGCGCTGCATTCCCATTGCACGTCAACAGTTGCCGTTTTCCTCGAAGACACACACGGAAAATTTTTCAATGCGTCGCACTTTTTAGCGAACCACACGCCCTTTGACCGTTTTTATCTATATAGCCGCCAATGTCATGGCACTCTCGTTGTAGTCTCGTTAACCTGGTATATACCGAAATCAAGATAGGAGGACTTGAGTGTATGACAAACAAGACTTGCAGGTCATGAAATGAAAAGTGGCAGTTTCGCCTGAAGGGCGAAGCAATGAATACGATAGCAAGAAATTGGAAAGTCACAGGAAGAACGGCAAGCAGCTAGAAGCAGTTAGGGCGCTAACTGTCATAGGTTTTACTTCAACTAACCCCTGCTTTGGCTCTTCTAGCTAACAGATCAGTCTTTTCGCAAACGCAGCCGCTGCCGCGAGGAAAGTGACCTTCCTGTGGTGTATAGCTTCAACGCAAACTTTGCGGGCGAAGCACAAGGCGTACAAAAGTCTCCCTTAAGAGAGAATCGTGCGAGCACGGTCGATGACGCCGTATATGTCAAAGTACAAGTCGAAGGCGCACATCCCATCTCCAGCGAAACACTAGACAGTTTTAGGATTGGGGACCCAAGAAATTTGTGAGCCGCCAGGACGCACACTCACAGATGTAGAGGGAGTACTGCAGGAGTAGAGCGACTGTATTACTTGCGCCAGAGTTCTTTAACGTCGTGGGGACGTAGTGGAGAGTTAGCCGCGGAACTTACTCTTTCCTTGAAGGTGGAGTAAAAGAGACCAGGAACTCTATGCTACTCAGATAGAGTTCCCAATCCACGGAACTCCCGCCCCGACGTAGCGTGAACAGTGTCGGAAACTCCTCCTATGCAGGCGGAGTACAATCTATAGCGCGAGCTTCAGGCGGACGCCGCACAGCGATATATAACTGTCTCTTAACCATAATCCTCCGAACGTAGACGCCACAGATGTCACTCTAATGTGCAAGTTAATAGGATAGTTTTAAGTAATAACAAAAGAAAGTGTTTGTGATCGTAAACCTGTGGTATCTAAAACGCCAACAGAGGCATGCTTCGAAGCCTCGAGCATCGGTAACTTCTAACGCATCGCCAACTTAGTTTACGACACAAACTAATTGCCACTGGAATAAGGTAGACACTAAAACATTATTGCAATAAAAAAGAGCCGCGAGAAAGAAAAGAAAACGTCCGCCCGGAGGAATCGAACCTGCCACCATCAGATTCTCAGCCGAGGTCTCTACCACTACGCCACGCCCCTTTTTTTTTCTTTCTCTATTGCCTCACACAAGTATTTTCACACACTGATCGTAAACCAGGGAACAGTACAGTGATACGCCATGAGCTGTGCCCCGCCCCAACGCAACACTCTTGCCGGAAAAAAACTAGTCAAGACAGAGCTCACCGCTCCACTTCATCTTTACGGGTCGCATACTGAAGATAGACGCGATATTCCTTTTCAAATAAAAGTCACGTCTTCATCACACACAAAACAGCTGAGGATCACGAATGACATTCAATAACGTGTATTTTCTCGCGCTATCGACGATACACCCGCACAGCACCCGTGTCAGTGTACTGATTTGCATGTGATTTGCATAGGTGCAACTACATACACAACCGATCGTCCAACACTAAATTGAACTTGCAAGAAAGTATGCCATCATGTTAGTTCAACACGGCGTACTAATTGACAAGTCTGTGTCTGTGAAGTGCCGGCGAGTGCGCCCGGCGGCTTTCGGTGGCTGCCGGGATGCATTTGCTGAAAGCGGCGTCGTAACGATGCCTATCGCTTCTTGTACGAACACCGCACGCAAGAAAAAAATGGTTCATTCACGTTAACCGATACTAAATCTCTACTGTACACTCATTTTCACACGTCATAATTGCGTGTCCTTAACCCAGAAGCGCCGACAGCATGTACACACGGACTCGGGATTGCGCTAGGGTCATATTGAGTGCGACCGATCTCGGCGCAAGCTGGCGCAGGTGGCTGACGAAGGTTGAAGAATGCGCATTTTATCGTCGAAAGCTTTTCACTGTTACATTAAAATGCAACCGAGGGTGAGGGAAAGTGCCAGAATCGTCAGACATGCGCTTGCATTGTGGTTATGTTGACCGGTGTTGCTTTTCTGGCGTACGTGCCGCGCCTGCCGCGGCACCGTATGTCCGATCGGACGCCAGATCGTAACGCCGTAAAGTATTCATCAGCCAGCCCTGGTAAACGATCGTCGCAATTGTATTTGTAAGCGCGTGGCTACAACTCTCAGACATGAGCGGCTGTACGGCATTGAGCCGATATCATACAGTCCCAGCTGATATTTGGAATTTGCATTTGAAAACAGTGTTGAATATTATGATGTTTTATAGTAAAAGGACGATGCGCCAACATTCCCAATAGACCATTAGATATTTACACGTGTTCCATGTACATCTGCTGTGTAAATACGCACAGCAGAGCTTTTGCCACTGGCACTGGAAGGAGGGCAAGACATCATGGTTATATATACCGGTTACCGAGTGTTTGGTTGCGTGCAGCGCCAGTAGTGCATATGTTCAGTGTTGCTGTGTTGTGTATAAGTGAGTGTGCGGATGTGAGTTCTGTGTACGTGTGAGGTAAGCTTAAGGAATTTCAGCCAGATTCACTGTTACATTATAGAAAACGTACGAGGGATTTTTTTTTTCCTTTTTTTTAAACGTTAGTCCTAGCAGCAAGAGTGATTCTACTCTTGGAGGGAGTTCATGCACTGTAGCCCAACCAGCATTGTAAAACTCTGTGAGCGAGTAGCGCAATTCCAGCCGAGAGTGTACGTACCTCATTTCAAAAGCGTGACTTTACTCAGGCGAGGGAGCTTGTTCACTCTCGTTCAGCCAGAGTACCAGAACTCTGTCGAGAGAGTGTGCCCCCTCTGTGCAGGAGAGAGTTCCCAGCGCTCTTTAAAAGGGAGTGAAATATGGGACAAGCGTTTACTCTCGCAAAGAAAGTTGCTAGCACTCTATTGCCGCTGCGAGTGCATGCGCAGAACGCAAGCCACTCTCGGACTCTTGCGCTCGCGTTGTCCCAAGGCCCTGCAGCGCCTTCCTTTGGGCGGCTAACAAAACCGCAGTGCATGCGACCTCAAGAGAAGAAAAGAAAGAAGGCGCTTGGCAGTGGCACGTGAAGCCACGACTCACGTTCCCTGCGGGCGTCGATTATGGTCACTAAGCAAAAACTTCACTTGTCTCTAGTTGGTTGATATTCCTGAGGCTAAAATAACAGCGCAAACACACTTCATTGTGCTTCTTACTTTACTTTTTTTCTGAATATAATTTCATGCCTTGGCGTATCTAATGCACAATCGTCGTAGTTACATGTTTCGGTTTAGAGATATGTGTTGAGGAGTTGTTAGTCAGCGGTTGCGTCATACATTTCTTTTCTTCGTGGGTGTCTTATACGTTTGCGCTGTAATTTTTTCCTCATGATTGTGGTTGCGCTGTGTGTGTTCAGCCATCTCGTTTCTTCCCTCCTGTGGTATAAGTGTACAAGAGCGAAAACGTTGCCACTGGCGCGCGCCACCACGAGCCACCGGACGCGCTCTTCTTTTAAAGACGATAGTCTTTCTTGGGATACTTCAACGGAGAAATTTTGGTCTGTCTTTCTGTCAGTCTGTCTTTCTGTTTGTCGGCATGTCACTCGATTCAGCCACTCGGCCAAAGTTGAACCACTTGCCCAAGGGCCAGGCATCTTGAACAGCTCACTAGGTTCATACTTGTGTACATTGTCGATCAAAAAGCAAACATTACGCATATCTGAGGCACAACGCCACTAGGTAAGTATGGGTGGTGTGTTCCTTTAATAGAAAATGCATACATACGTAATTCTAAAGACCCTAGTTTCTTAAGCTGCGCTGAAAATGCGGCTGCGCGTTAAACTTGACTTCCTCCGTGCCCTCTGAACGAGCTCATTGTTGTGTTTCGGTTTCGGTTCTGTATTGCACTGTACGAATGCCATGGGGCGCCGCACTGGCATTCTTGTTTTAGCCAGGCAATGTGTAACTGAAAGAGTGTGTGGAGAGTACTCGTTGAGTGCGGACGTTTCTTCTGCTTCACCGCTTCGCGCCAAACCACGTGTTCGGGCTGGCTGGCGTCCCCGCCGGTCGTGTTGGTCACCGCCGGTCTTCGCCTGCTGCTGCGCCGCGACTACCAGTCCGAAACACAGCACTCATATTCCAGACGTATTGCCAGATGGCGTCCATATCTCACGCAGCGCCCTTCTATCGTCTTTAGACGACATTTGCAGCGAAGCCCGCAGATACGCGGCCAATTTTTTCGCTGGCCGACTGGCTACGAGTGCCGTGGTTCTACAACCCCAAAATGGAAAACTAGCGTGGGTAGCCAGCAATACGACGGAAACGCAGCGCGGGCAACGATGCAGCATGGCGCGCGTCTCACTTAATTTTAATTTCGCCACGTGTGGCGTCCTGTGCGTTTCACCCAACGCCGTGTGCGTTTGTATTCGGCCATTAGTATCCTGGAGAACGAATGAGGCATGGCGTGTAACACGCAAGCGTTTCAACTCGGATTTGATAGACATTATGTTACCAGTACCTTTGTACCGAATATTGTACAGCGAAGGCCAGGGCAAAGATGTTTTAAACGCGTGAAACGAATGATGATGCCAGGAGGAGGTAAAACATTCCTTTTTAAACTGCACACTAATACATTGCCCGTTCTAACTTGGCTGGAAGAAAAAGGGAAGTATTTACCATGGGGTACCGATTGTTTTCTTTGTAGGGAACCTGAATCTATAGAACATGTGTTTGTAGACTGTTGGAGTGTGGTCTTCTTTTGGGATATTATGCAAAGAACCCTTAAAAAAAATCACAGCATATCCACGGGGTGAATGATGATGAGTGGGGCGAAGCTACGGAGGGAATCATCTGTAAACCGTGAAACTCTTCCGTGAAATGCGCCCAGTACATAATATAAAGAGTGTGAAACATCGTGTATATATTAAACATCAAACTTTTATTGTACTGTTGGTTTACGTGGTCCCTTCATTATCACTTGTGATCGGTGAAATGCAAGGAAGAAGTCCGCTCCCGAGCGAAAGAGCGCCAAGAGCGACCGCATTCCCCGCTCGCCCTGTGCGAATTAAAGGCAAGGCTAGAGGGAAGACAGGACGCGCGTTCCACGATGCGAGGTCGGTAGCATGCCCAACGAAAGCCAACGGAACGCGATCGTGCAAGTGCTCCGGCTTCGCATCGCCTCATGGTTCCATTTAGCGTCCCAAAACCAAATATATTGTTCAAGGTGTGCCTTGCGTTTTCGTAGAAATAATTTCTTTATCATGTACATTAAGACGAAAAGTTGAAAGCTCACTAGAGTGTATCGCCCGCAAAGTATGTCTTTTAGTGTGATTTAACTCTCGTACGCCAGGGTCCTCGCGCCGTTGCCGGTCCACCTCGCCCGTTGACGATCGGGCGAGGTGGCTACATACAACTACTACTACTACACTTTAAGAAAAACATCTGGCGTTCTTTCGTTCTGCTTTTACAAAACATCTGGCGTCTTTCGTTGGTTTATTTCATCAATCAACGGCGTTTTGAACAAAATGTTTATTGTTTAATCACGCACAGGAGAAATCTCACCAGGCACTACCTTGGAGGTAAACAATGGCTGCTAATGGGAATGAGAGACAGAAGAAGTCGGCTTTTAGCTAACACTTACACTTCTACTTCTACTAACGTTTCCTACTGGAACATGCCAATGGCTGCTAATGGGGAATGAGAGACAGAAGAATTCGGCTTTTAGTTAACGCACACGCTGCGAATTTTTTATTGTTCAACAACGCACAGGAGAAATCTCCCACCGGCACCACCTTGGAGGTCAAAGCGTAAGACTTGTTACGGACTACTACGATGACGACGATTACGAGGGACGAACGGGTGCCGCCTTAAGGAGCTTCGCCCCTAAAATCACAGCATATCCATGGAGTGAATGATGATGAGTGGGCGAAGCTGCGGAGGTTCATCGGTAAACCGTGAATCTTCCGTGAATTCTGCCCAGTACATCATCAGCGACGTGAGATCGGGCGAGTTTATACTAAAGGTTCGATGAGTTATGACGACTTGCAGCTCACTTTAATTTTACATGTACGCTGTGAATTTTCATTGTTTAGACAACCATTGCTTTAGAAAACATCTGGCGTCTTTCGTTAAGCAGCTGGCGTCTTTTCGTTTTGCTTTAGAAACATCTGGCGTTCTTTCGTTTTGCTTTTACAAAACATCTGGCGTCTTTCGTCGGTTTATTTCATCAATCAACGGCGTTTTGAACAAAATGTTTATTGTTTAATCACGCACAGGAGAAATCTGACCAGGCACTACCTTGGAGGTAAAGAATGGCTGCTAATGCGAATGAGAGACAGAAGAAGTCGGCTTTTAGCTAACGCTGCGAATTTTTTATTGTTCAACGACGCACAGGAAAAATCTCCCACCGGCACCACCTTGGAGGTCAAAGCGTAAGACTGGTTACGCACTACGACTTCGACTACTACGACTACGACTACGACTACGAGGTACGAACGGGTGCCGCCTTAAAGGGCCCCTCACCAGGCCACATAGCAAATTTTAGTTAGACGCTGAAAGTTGTTATGTGCCGAATGAAGAGCAGTATGCCGCAAGAATTTTTCAAATCGGTTCATTACGAGCTGAGAAAAACAATAATTTGTAGCGGCGCAAAACCATGATGCGAGGAGGCGAGTTCAAAACCCTTGCCACTCGCCCCGCGTAGCCTTAGCAAGCCAAATCTCTTCCCTGCCCTCTTCACTTGACACATACGCATGAACACGTCATGCGCATGCATGGTCACGTGCGCATGACGTGCCCTAGCCAGCCCGAGCACGCGAGCGGCGTTGCACGGCCGCTACCTTTCTTTTTATGCAGCGGCCGTGGGCGTTTTGTCGGCGTTCTTGGTGCTGTACTGCTGTTTCTGCGGGACGGGCATGAAAGTTGAGACATTTGTACGGGCACGAGAGTGGCGGTATCATGAGCCAGTGCCGCATTAACGTTTACTTGGACGCGGTAGAATAAATGAGCATAATGAGTGCTCGAACGCGCCAGGACATTACTTTCGTTTCCAGGGCTGGCGTCTGCTCGATGCGCTAACCGCGGGGACACGAACGCATGGGAAAGGGAGGCACATTAGCCCCGCATCTCGCTGCAATTCACGAAAAAAAAAGAAAAGACGCACACATTCCCTTTGTGTGTCTCATTATTTCTCTCAAGTTTTATTAATCTATCGAGCAACAAATTACACAAACTACACATGTCGCGTCAAATAATTATCGCAGTGTCACGTGCTACTGTTGGCGACGTCAGAGCACAGTCGTCTACGTAGAGGAGCGACGTCAGAGCACTACCATCTATGTAGGGCCATTTTCTCATGTACGTCATCCCCTCATTCTCTAAAGCGCGCGCCCGTGAGAGGAAGGGCAAGCAGCGTTCACCTTGAAATTTGACCAATTTCCGCGGCGCGTAGCGTTGCAAATTTTGGCAGATGTGATCGTGAACGCCCAGTGTATGCATTGCGCTCTTTAGCTCAAAATTGTCATAGGCACGTACAGTCGAGTTTCCAGTGCGACTGCAGCGCCAGAACGCAAAACCTAGCGGACAAAAAACGCAATAATGAGACGGGGTTGCTCAAAATGGAACGCGATGTGCGCGTCTCCCTCTCTGAATGAGTGGGCGGACTGCGGCCGGGATACATGGGGACGCGTTCGCGCGTCTGTTTTCTGCGTGCCCCTAACGGCCAATGCCAGCGAACTCGGGCCCGGCCAGTGCGAGCAACGCAGCTCCCTCTGGTCAGTGTACGGTGCCTATACCTGGTGAGGGGCCCTTAAGGAGCTTCGCCCCTAAAAGAATTACCGCTCACGCCACATGGTATTCGTTATTTATCTACAGGTCAAAGCACTGTGCCCTATGACATGTTTTTTTCTCCTCGGCCTTCACAGCATTCGGAGAAACCGCATGACTGTAGGGAACTGTGGCATAAATCCGAGACCGGTGAACTGTTACTTTACCGAGTTGGTGAGCAGAGTACGCGAGTGTTTCGGAAATTGGAATATGACCAAGAAGCGTTGGTGTTGATGGATGCTCTGGTGAAAAAGAAAGCTTTGTCATCTCAACCGCATGCTAAAAGCGCTGCGGTGGAAAGTGTTTCCTAATGCCTGTAAATGAAGAGCAAAAAACAAGAGGCATGGGGTAATTGTTTAAGGCACCGAGCTGCGGAGCGAGGGGTCGCAGGTTCGAAACCCAGTTGGAGCGCTTCGGAACTTTTTTCTTCTGAAATATTTTTATTTGTAGCTTTTATTTATGTATACGTACATATACATATCCGGGGCATGACGGTGACGGTGACGGCTAAAATCAGCTGAGAGTGTCCATATAATTGCTATCGCAATAATAACGTGACTTTCCTGTCGCGTACGTCATGAAATCCTTTGAAACAGTCAGATGTGGCACAAAGTCGCAGAACGAGGCCCGTGCAGTTGGGTGTGCGCCGCAGATGGTTCACCGTCTATATCGACCAAGATTTTGGCAATAACGCAACAGCGTGAATAGTACCGTGTCGTAGAAAATTATGCTGCCGTAATCGAACCCAGTCATTCTGCATGACAGTCCAGTTGTCTACCACAGAGCCACATCGGTGCGTTAGATTGCTTTGGAAAAAGACCCCAATCAGGCGTCATATCGGGACAATGCTAATCGCGGTTGCTGTATCGGTTGTCAGATTTTATATAAATTCAATAGACATTACAAAACCATAACTATGGCTCAGGAAACTATAGTGCAGCGTTGCGTACGCGGTTACGGCTACGACCGCTAGCGCATCGTCTCACCGTTGCTTCCACGTTGTGCAATGAAACTGGCGTCCCTGCTCTAGCGTGAGCGCCAACATTATTTTCGACTATGACAAATCCTTTTCCCGCCCGTGTGCTCTGCGTGCATGGTGAGCTCCCGAAATTTACGCAACCGCGAAATTTACCCAAAGTCGCCGATCCACCTCGCAACGCTTGACTCAAAGCAAGAATCCCAGCATAGACAGCTCCTCGCTGAATGCTTCGCATGAAACTGATTGCCACAATGCGTGGGATCAATCGTATCTTTTTGTTGCGATAGCAATTACATGGACAGTCTCGGCTGGTGCTTGCCGTCGCCGTCGCCGCCATCATGCACCGTATCTGTATAAGTATGCGTATATATATATAAAGTCCCAAAGAAAAATATCACACCCTTTACCGCTGGCAGGACTCAGAGACGGCAGGCGCTTCTAAGCGTCGCTTCATTAACAGCGAGATGGCGCGAGGAGCGCAACGGGCGCATTTAAAGTCGTAGGCCAGCTCGCTCGCTTCTTCTAATATTTGCACAGGGACAACCTTGCCCTTCCGCTGTCTGCAGGTGCGGTAGTTGCTGCCGGGGGGCAGATGTTTCTGTAGCGTAGCAGCGCGTCCATCGCGGGCCGCTTTTCTGCTATCGCATTTATTGCTTCGCGCGTGCGGCGAAACTGTGACATTTTGTCGTCAAAAGGGCTACACCAAGCATCGTCATTTGGTAGGTCACGAAGATAAATATAAGGTATGATCCCTCACTAGTAGCAATTGTTCACAACATTAAAATGAAACATGTCTTCAACGATGTAGTTGCAGGTTTACTCAATATACAAGAGTGTACTTTTCAGTGTTTGCATGTTCTTGGCTCAGCGTGCACTTACTGGCGCTGATGCACCCACGTTGACGCCTAATACCACATTTCGCGCGCCCAACAACCAATGTAGACGATCATCGCTACCTCTTGTGTTTTTAAAGTTTGTGACGTAGCGGCTGGAAGCAGCGTATCTTACGAGCTAGCATTGTCGTTTGCAAATCGCAGTACGAAAGCTGAGGACCTGTCGTAATTTTCTTTCTGATATTATGGGCCCCTGCCCACTCGGGGAACCCTGGGAACGAGGAGGCGCACCGCATAGCCCGATGTCTGACAAACCGGGAGGTGCGTCTCTCGGACCCGGTCTTCCCTGGTGAGGCACCGACTTTCATTAATGATATAACAAATATCTCTAAAAGTGAACGGCGAGTCTTCCTTCCGCCCGATGAAACCCTCACCAGAGCGCCGGTCATGATCCTCCGCCACATTCAAACTGACTCACTACCTAGTCCACATCGGCTGGCGCTAATTACATGCGGATCGGTTAACCCAATCTGCCAAAATTGCCGGGCGCAAAAATGGCCCCACAAAATGACATATTTTTGGGCTGTAAAGGCTTTCCTTCCCCCGAAGGCTACTGGCAGCTCGCTCACGGTCAACGTGGGAGCAGCTTATTAAAACTCCCATTAAGGAAACGCAGCTCGCTATTGCTGCCTGAGCCGAAAGGTTCGCTGCCCACTTGGAGCTACCCTGAGGTCCGCACCATATGTGTAATTAAAGTTGATTCCCCCTTCTTTGAAAGGTCGCACTTCAGACCCGCAATCTTTGTTAGTCGGCGAATGTCTTGCAGTTTAGCTTGGCGCTTGGCGTCGTCTTGGCGAGAGACATCGCCGAATACTCTCGCAACTTTGGTAAGGACAAAAGTGTTTGTGGTGTCCTGCTTAATTGCAAAGCGCTCACCTTCGCGAACGAGAGAGGGATAGATGAGGTTTTTTGCACGCCACGAGAGAGAGCGTTGCACTTTCGGCGGATTTCTGTATGGCCTGACCAACGCGGTCACTTTCACGACATTAGTGCGTCGACATTCCGGCGTTTCTTGGGTGCTAGACGGAGTGGCGTTGTGATCTTGTGTCACTGCAAGCAAAGAAGTTTGTGGTGTATGTTTCTGCTCCACACCTAATGTGCATTTCTGTGGCTACCATGCATCATGGGAGGGAGATTTCACGTGCCAAAACCCCATATTACTTGCGATCGCCAGCCTCGAGCTTCGGTCGATTGGTAGCGAAACCCCGCTAGAAAGGCTTAGGTACGGTATTTGATTCCCGTACTAGGGCGAATTTTTCGTCAGTTAGCAAGTTTTCGTTTGTGAGAAATTCTTACGGATTTATTCGTACCATTGTGCTAAATGTAGGTGTATGGCAATTTTGTTCTATTCCTGAATTGCATATAGCAGTCAAACGAGACAAATTGAGAGCGTCTTGTGACTAAGTAACCTTACGTCGCTTCGATGTGTTTTGAAAACGGCCAGACGTAGATGATATATAACTTTCAATTGAAGTCATACTATTCAACCGCGGTGGCCAAGTGGTAGCGGTGCTTGCCTTCTAATTTCAAACACGATGGTTGGAGTCGAGCCCCGGCTGTCGCGTTTCAATACATGCAAAATACTAGAGGCCTTTGTATTTTGAGATTTCAGTGCACATTATAAAATCACTGGAGTTTGAAATTATCCGAAGCCCTGCAAGAAGGTGTATCAAACTGTCGTAGTAGCTACAGGAGTCAGACCACGTAAAGGAAAACCAACAAAGCTGCGTAAATTTTAACAGGGGAGGTGTTGTTGCTCAAGTATTTTGTGCGATGCCAACAGAAAACTCCTCATCATGAACCGGCACGCGCTTTCTTGTCCTTTTCTTCATCGTCGTCGTCTTCGTCGTACTCGTCACCTGCTTCGCTCCCATATCAAAAGCGTCGATTTTTCCGTCGCGGTACGCAATAATCTCATGCACGAGCCGGCGAGCGCAGAGAAAAAGAGAGAAAGAAAGAAAGAGGTAGAGCAAGGGAGAGAGACAAAAACGGAAAGAAATATAGGAGAAAAATATTAGCGAGGCGAGATTCGAACCTGCTTACACGCCATCCGAAGGCGAGCATCTTGAACAGTCGGCTGTCGGTGCACGCTAGCAGAGCACAGCATAGCCTTATTTAGTGCGGTTCATTCAGTACCCTATGTTGCCTAGAAATGTATGCGTACGCAGCCTTGTGTATGGGTCCGCCTGTACCTGCGAGCTGCATTTCGCCGATTTTCGCCTGGGACGACCCCCAACTTTATGTTGGAATAAATTTCTTGATTCTTGAAATTCTTGTTGTAATCAACGAACACTCCAACAGTGATAAGTTTCAGTTGAAACTGCGGTAAAATATATTCTTTTTGTTGAAGTAATGCCATTTCAGTGGATTCTTTTTTACGAAAACCGAATAGGCACTCGGTGACCAGTTTGTATTTTTCAATAAAATTATGACCATTTAGGTATTAGCTTCTCAACGGCTTTTGAAAAAATTGGCAAAGGAGAAATTGTTCTGCGATTTGCTGATTCATTATGATTGCCCTTCTAATACAATCACCACTTTTCCAATTTCGATTTTACTTGGAAACACGGAAGTAGCTGAATAAAGATTGTGTACGTGAACAAGCATAGCCACTAAGATATCAGCCACGAAGTTCACTGGTCTTTTCCAGGTACCGTCTATATCGCTTACAAGGGTGAGTGTGGGGAGGAGGGAAACAACAAAGAGAGAGAATAAAACATACCATAGAACGAAATAGAGAAAGAGAGAGAACATAAGGCTAAAAGAATAAAAACGGAGAGAAAGAGAGGAGATATAGAGCAGAAAGGAAATCTGGGCTAGTTGGTTATAGTTCATTTTTGATCAGCTTACAGCGCAAAAAAGACGAGGACACAGACCAAGAATGCGACGACACGAGCGCTGGTCGCATTCTTGGTCTGTGTCCTCGTCTTTTTTGCGCTGTAAGCTGATCAAAATGAAGATATAGAGAGCGAGAGAGATAGAAAGAGGAAGCGAGAAATACACAGATAGAGAAGAACGGAAGGCAGAGAACGAAAGAAAGACCGAGAAAGAGAAACCAGTAGAGAGAGAGAGAGAGAGCGATATAGAAAGAAATAGGGAAAAGAGGGTGAGGAGGAGGACAACGCCATCAGCTCCGCTGCTACCTCAGTCTTTGCACACTACTGCGGAGGAGCCCTGCTTTTTATAAAAGGGCCGACCCCTTTTATAAATCCTCGCAATGATAATCAAAATTTTATAAATTCTTGCAGTGGTATCCAAAATGACACCTGGTCCACTTAACATTTTTTATGTCAATAAACGGCATTGGTTTACCTTGTATACAATGACAATTGCTCTAAAAGAACGAGAAGAACACTTCGAGGCCCGTGTTCTCAAAAAGTCTCAAAAAGCAGGGTAAGTATTCTGAAAAAGCAGGGTACGCATTTGGGCTGGTTAGTTAATGATTACGCGTGAAAACTAGCGCTCATAAGACGGGACAAGGACGGCACCGTGGTCCCGTGTCCTTCCCTTTTCCATCGTTTTAGCGCTGTATTTAATTCGCTAACATTCATCATCATCATCCTCATCATCAGCCTGTCTACGCCCACTGCAGGGCAAAGGCCTCTCCCATGTTCCGCCAATCAACCCGGTCCTGTGCTTTCTGCTGCCACGTTATACCTACAAACTTCTTAATCTCATCTACCCACCTAATTTTCTGTCTCCCCCTCACGCGTTTGCCATCTCTTGGAATTCAGCCAGGTACCCTTAATTACCACCGGTTATCCTGCCGACGTGCTCCGTGCCCGGCCCATATCCATTTCTTCTTCTTGATCTCAACTATGATGTCGTTAACCCCCGTTTGTTCCCTGACCCACTCTACTCTCTTCCTGTCTCTTAAGGTTACACCTATCATTTTCCTTTCCATCACTCGCTGCGTCGTCCTCAATTTAAGTTGAGCCCTCTTTGTAAGTCTCCAGGTTTCTGCTCCGTAGGTAAGTACCGGTAAGATGCAGCTGTTATACACCTTCCTCTTGAGGGATAGTGGTAGATTACCATTCATGATTTGATAATGCTTGCTGAATGAGCCCCAACCCATCCTTATTCTTCTAGTTATTTCACTCTCATGGTTCGGCTCCGCGGTTACTACCTGTCCTAAGTAGACGTACTCCTTTACAACTTCCAGTGTCTCGCCACCTATCGCAAAGCGCTGTTCTCTACCAAGATTGTTCCACATTACTTTAGTTTTATGCATATTAATTTTCAGACCTACTCTTCTACTTTCCGTATCCAGTTCAGTAATCATGAGCTGCAATTCGTCTCCCGCGTTACTCATCAATGCAATGTCATCAGCGAATCGTAGGTTACTGAGATACTCTCCATTAACTCTTATCCCTAGCTCTTCCCAATCTAGGGCCCTGAAAACCTCCTGTAAACACGCGGTGAATAACATTGGAGAGATCGTGTCTCCCTGCCGTACGCCCTTCTTTATTGGGATTCTGTCGCTTTCTTTATGGAGGACTATAGTGGCTGTGGATCCGCTGTAGATTTCTTCCATTATGTTTATATAGGCTTCGTCGATGCCCTGATTCCGCAGTGCTTGCATGACTTCTGATGTCTCCACCGAATCAAATGCCTTCTCGTAATCTATGAATGCTATGTATAGGGGTTGGTTGTATTCCGCGCATTTCTCTATCACCTGATTGATAGTATGAATATGGTCTATTGTGAGAAGCCTGTACGAAATCCTGCCTGGTCCCTGGTTGATTGAACTCTAATGTCGTATTAATTCTGTTAGCAATTACTTTTGTGAATAGCTTGTAGATAACGGACAGTAAGCTGATGGGCCTGTAATTGTTCAGGTCCTTGACGTCCCCTTTCTTATGGATCAAGATGATGTTGGCATTCTTCCAAGATTCTGGTATCCTCCCTGTCGAGAGACACTTCGTATACAGGGTGGCCAGTTTCTCTAACATAATCTCTCCACCGTCTTTCAACAGGTCTGATGTTACCTGATCCTCACCAGCGGCTTTGCCTCTTTGCATTCCCTTTAGGGCTTTCTTTACTTCTCCTGTTAATACTGGTGGGATGTCAGATTCCTCTGGGATATTACTGCTTCTTACGTTATCATCCTGACTGTCTCGGCTGCTGTACAGACCTCTGTAGAACTCTTCCGCTACCTCAACTATTCTATCCATATTGGTTGTGACCTTGCCCTCCTTGTCCCTTAATGCATACATCTGATTTTTGCCTATGCATAGTTTTGTCTTCATAGCTTTTTGGCTTCTTCCGTTCTTTAGAGCATGCTCAATTCTCTCCATATTATACTTTCTTATGTTGGCTACTTTACGCCTATTGATTAACTTCGAAAGCTCCGCCAGCTCTATTTTGTCTGTTGCATTTGAGGCTTTCATAGCATGACGTTCCGATGCAGTGACCATAGAATAACAAGATCCGATGCAGTGACCATGGAATGGTAAGATCTAGAACTCAACTAGACGTGAGGAAGAAACGGCAGAAACTGATACGCAAGAAGCCGATTAATGAACTAGCTCTGAGAGGGAAAGTACAGGAATTCAGAGTTTCACTTCAGAATAGGTACGCGGCTTTAACCGAGGAAACCGACCTTAGCGTTGATGCAATAAATGATAATCTCACCAGTATCATTAAGGAGTGTGCAGTGGAAGTCGGGGGTACAGTCGTTAGACAGGACACTGGTAAGTTATCCCAAGAGACGAAAAACCTCATTAAGAAACGTCGCTAACACTGGCGGCGCACAAACAATTCTCGAAGGCAGCCAGCAAATTCCAGGGATCAATAACAAAATTAAGGCAGCTTCGCACTAGTGGAGCCAAGCCTGAAGGAAGTGCAGAGCTGGACAGCCTTTTTTGTTTTTCTTTGGTTTTCTCTTTCTTTCTTTTTCTCTTTTCCAGCTTTTCTATCTTTCTTTTATCTCTATATTTCCCTTTCTTTCTAGTTATCTTCCAATTTTTGCCTTTCTTTCTGTCTCTTTCCATTTCTCACTTGCTTTTATACGTGGTTTTGCCTTCATTACGCGAAGAGACGGGAGCATACGACAGCATACGACAGCCCGGGCCCCTAAACTATTCCGCACTTGATATCATCATCATGGCGCTCGCAGTACAAGAGGAAGAAGTCTTCTCACTGGCGCGATCGAGCGCTCTATATGCTACAGATGGCTATGCTATACGTGGTTTTGCAAGCGTTACGCCAAGCTACGAGAGACGACGACAGCATACGACAGCATATGACAGCCCGGGCCCCTAAGGGCTGCGCACTTAAAAGGTAGCTTTTGCGATATTGGCTCCAGTATCACGAAGGGTGCAACTCATCCACGCCAAAAGCTATTCTACTGGCACGTTGCATAATCCTATAGACATATACAATAATAATTTGTTTGGCCTCTATTGGTGGAAACAGAATGCATGCAGCAAAGAATGGTGATTAGCGCCGGGAAAGCGGAAATGCATATGGAAAAAGAGGGTGCTAATTTGAACTTCTTTACAAGTTGTGCAAATAATGTACACATCGCATAAGTTGGCCGCTAGAAATTCGCGAGTAGATAAGTGTGTCTTGTGAAAAATTCTTGTGATATGTGTGGTCTTGCTTAATTACTGCGCCAAGTATGCGCCGCTGGTGCCACATTGACGCATCCGTCAATTTACGTTCACGCCATTTTTATTCTTTTATCAATTAAATATAGCCTGCAACGATGTTTGTATATGCCACGTTTACGACGTGAGGCTTCTTTCCATCAAGTTTGGAATATGCACCTCATTTGTGCCACTGACATCGTTTTCACGAGCGTATTACCGAGCCTTTCAACGTAACTAGCCTCCTTCTTGCGAATTAATTTTATACAATTTGTACAAAGCAATGATCGTCCTTTATGTTGCATCCACAAGACAGACCACTTCGCGGATAACACTTCTCGCGTAAGTCCATCTGCGAGGACCATCCGCATGACAGTCAAGGATGGCGAACATGGCCGCATCGCTCGAAGCAGGTTTTGCGAGCCTGTGCGCTGCACTGTAAAAAAAAGGATACAAAAAAATCGGTAGATCTCACGTACCGCCGGAGTCGGTGTTATGCGAAGCATTCGGCAGTAAGTTGACTGTGGCGTAATATTTTTTTTTTACTGAGCGAAAAGTTACAAAATGACGCTAAAGATCTATATAAATTTCATACGCACATATATATGGTAAATAGCCGCAAATGTGTTATATAACCAGTTGCTTACGGTTAGCTAACGCTGCCAACGTGGGTATTACCAACACCAGAAGCGGTAAGCTGATATGTCGTGGTTATACTTGTCCCTTATGATGGAGAACGCACGCACGTTTCACGAACCCGTGTGCATGTGTGGAAGACGTTCTTGACAGTTCCTGAACAAGGTCATCATCTCCGTGATCAGTGAGCACGAGCAGCTGGTCATGACTTGTTATGGGATCCGGTCGTGATCGCGGTGACAAGGGTTCCATGTGTGGTGAAGTATGAGGTATAGCACAGCTGTTGGAATTCGTGGATGCCTCGGTCATTTCGTCGACAAATTGTCTGACAATATAGGCCGTCGAGGCTGGCAGGCCTGGATAGTCCTCCGTAGACCAACATCAGTGGATGGCGCTTGTCGTACTCGTGGACTACCTGGGCGTATGTAGCCTACGTAGACTAGTCTACAAAGCGGCTGTCAATCAATCTGGCATCATCCTCGGTTAGCATGAGGCCATCGCCCAGCCTCGTAAGAAATGGAGAGGACGCTGCGTCGTTTCTGGCCGACTAAGTGCACTTTACGGTATGGTGATGCGGATATCATACGTAACCATCGTTCATGTATTCCTCCGGGGTCGTCCAATGCTTCAATATAGCTTGCCGAATCATAGGAATGCAAATGTAATGTTTATTAGACTGCTACAAAAGCGGAGCCAACACTGGAGCCACAGACGTTTATCTGATATGATGGCTGTATCGTGGGGGTACACATCGTTGGATTATCATGTAGTGTTTATTGCTTTTCCGTAAAATTAGATAGCAAGCACCACAATCACAATTGACGGTTGCATCGTTATTACGCTTGCGTAGGCTGTTTTTCCAAACTAGTTATAGACCTGGCGTGGCACTGTGGTAGAATACCTGATTGCCACGTAGAATGCTTGGGTTGGATTCCTGCTAGGGTCCTAATCTTCGTTCTTTCCATTCGTCCAGTCAACGCTGCCGATGTTGCTTTTTCTTAACGCCCTCGCATTTAAGCTACCAATGTCTGTTCTCGCCGTTCCTGGGTAGATATAAACTGTCACTTACCTGTGGCGCATACCCGTACACCGCGGCCCGGGGTAAACGGGTATGTGCCACACGTGTCCAGTCGAAAGGGTTTCACGACTTACGCGACATGATTCTCACGTTATCAATGTCATGACCCGACAGTCATGTTCGTCAAACCTCTTACCCTCCAATGCAAATTTTGGTCTACACCAAGTTAAGGAGGCGATCATGAGAGCACCCAGACGTAGGTGGCTAGATAGATAGATAGATACGTAGATAGAAACGCTCAAAGTGCCAAAGGTTCGCTAAGAAATGCTTCGCACTTAATATAAATATATATATTCATTTGATTCATTTTGTGTGCAAGCACACGCGAACTCTCGGCGGTTAGCCGTGGGACGGAAAGTGTGTTAACGGCCTTGAGTAATAACCAGTTAACCATTCCAGGCGAGAACAGAATATTTCAAAGGCAGAAAATAAAGACGTTGAGAAATTGGAGTGCTACCTTCTATCATGCGCAGCAGGTACTCAACGGCTTACAGACGAAAAGCGAACGACATAAAATTTTGCAATAAAAAGCCACAGTTTCGCCGCAACGGCGAAGCAATGAATGCGATAGCAACAAATTAGAATTTTACACGAAGAACGGCAAGCAGCTCAGTTTTTGCAGCGCGCCGCTGGAGCGTGAAGGACTGGCGAAAAGAACACAGACAGGACGACCGCGAACTGACGGTCACAGCTCGACACTTCCAGCGCACAGCTCAAGCACAAGGAAGGACACTCGAAAAGAACGCGCAGGTACACTCAGGACGAGCGTGAATTAACTGTTGCGGTTGTTACTTCGTCTTTGAGCAGCGCGCTCTAACCCAACGCTTTCAGACCTATTTTTCTTTAAAACTGCGGCGCGTGGAGTGACCGCTCCGCGTCTCCTGCCGCGCGGTGGCGTTAGACGCATCGTTTACTCGGCGTTCCACGTTGTCAGTGGCTACAGAAAGGGGCCACATTTTAGTGAGCGTCTGAAGAAAAATGTAGAAGCTTGCTTTAAGCGCGCCCTTCTGGCTATCTCGCGGATGATACTACACATACTGAAGGGCCTCCGAGCTCTGCGTGTCGTTAGCGCTAAATGGTGTATATAAACTGCTCGCCGTTGTTATACTAAACAGCCGGAGCAGGGGGAGGTTACTCCGTATACCTCCCATAGGACGCCTTAATTCATGACGTCAGCGCTGGCAGCGCCAAACGCCCCTTCAGTTATTATCCTGGCGGCTGGGATTCAGAGACTCGAACGGCAGAATGGCGGCGCACACGGTATGCGTCGTCATGGCAACACTAAAACCAGCCGCGCATCCTCTCCTAGCTCCCTAGCGCGCGCCTGGTTTTTTTTTCTTTTTGTTTTGTTTGAGTGTGCGGGCTCCCTCTCCCTTTCTTTTATGACCCCCTCGTCCGCGTGCTGCGCCGTGCAGCGCGCCGGGCGCTTTCTTTCTTTCTTTTTTTTTTTTTTTTTTTGCATCCGCTGCGCGTACTGCGCCGCGCGTTCGTTGCGCGTTTGAATATGCGCAATTTGCAATCAGGCATTCTGCAAACACTGCAGTCGTGCAGCATGTGCCAGAACGCAAAAGAATGAATTGCACTCAGAACACAAAATATCTTTGGTCTCGTTTTATTGTCCTCGTTTCCGAAAATCAACATTTTCATCAAATGTGGTGCGATATAGGCTCAAGAGATTAACAGAAGTTATAAACAGGAGAGTAACATACACGTATTCATGATCCCTAAACAAGACGAAAGTTCTCGGCAAAGTTAAGAACTTAAAGAACAGTGGAATAAAAAACAGACATAACACTAGGGCACATATTCAAAAACACAATTGTTATACTGACAAAAGTGCAGAACAGCTTCTGACATATGCGCACGATATTGCACAAAATTATCGTAACAAAATTGAACATTCCTGGAATGCAAAAACAATGAAAGCAATTCAAATACCTAAAAATAGAATAATAATGTAAAGATCATTTTAAAGATGTCAAAATGAACTCCGCATATAACACAACTAATATTGGCCGCACTTTATTGACTACATTTCCAAAAACGTTGATTTTCGTATAACTAGTGATGATAAACGCGGAGAAAATGAACGGCTGATATCGGATGATTCATGGCATCTCTTCTTGAAGTGCGCCGATTCTGTAATGCTTCAGCTTTTCTCTGGGCGCACCGATCAGCTGTGTTGCATTCCGAAATACAACCTGAAGAAAAGGGCAAGTTTCAATCAGATAAAGAGCGCCGTCGACTCGTGCAAAAGTGAACTTGTTTGTTCGTCTCAGAGCAGCACAAGTTTTCATACATCTATCTAACGTCTCACAAACGTGGTTATAGGCGATGGCGGGTAATTAACCGGAGACAAATGCAAAGCACACACTCAAGCACGCGGTTCTGTGAGAGTAGTAAACCTGTAACTATAGTTACGTCGCATGGGCTTCATGTCCGCTGCTTGTTCGTATAACGATTTAAACGCAGCATCGTGCCCTTTTCAAATCAGTCGTTCTTGAAAACATTAACTGAAGCCCCGCTGCAGTGAACAGCTACTCGGTATGGACGTGAATTCAAATTGACACAATGAAAACCGCGACTCAAAAGGCACGCTCACCTGTCGTTCTTTCGAGGGCCGGCACATATATTCCGGGACTTGTTCTGGAAGTATTCGAGCAACAAAGCACTATGCACGAACAGCGCGAGTCGTAAAACATCGCGTCGCACAAGCACACAGCGAGCGAGCACCATGAAACGGACGAGCGACGACGGCTAACACATGCCTTACCAACGCCAGACACGAAACTTTCTAACGGATTTCAAAGTCGGCGGCGCCAGCAAGGCGGCGGAAAGCGCGCCTCCCGCAGGAAAGGGAGTTGATCCCGCCAGAGAGGGGGTTGAAGAGAGTTGGGAGGAAAGAGACGGAACGCAGATTTTAATTCTGATCCCAGTCAATAGATGGCGCCTCAATTTGCCATACCGGTCACGTGGGTTTGTTTCACTAGCCTGGCCGGAGGCGCGTGGCCGAGTTGTTTAGGGCAGCGCGCTGCGGAGCGAGTGGTCGAAGGTTCGAATCCCGGTGGCGCGCTTCGGAAATTTTTTCATCTGATTTACTTTTCTTTGCGGCTTTTGTTTATATATACAACATATGCATATCTGGGACATGACGGCATCGACAGACGGTGACGGCGAAAACCAGCCGAGAGCGTCCATATAATTGCTATCGCAATAAAAAACGTGTAATAAGCCAAAGTTCTTGTTTCATATTTACCGTGGTTGAGCTCGCGCGCTTATTCACAGAAATCGCCAGCCGCTGTTGTGAATGCACCAGACATTTTCGGCGGCTATTCTCGGCGCAAAAAAATTCACTTATTGGAGCGCAGAAAGCGGTGATCTACTCCAAAACAAGTAAAATTCAATTTATTTAAACTTAATGATTAACTTTAGTGTTCCTGTAAAGAAAGTCATATACGTGGCAACTCGGGCTTTACTAGAAAGAGTAACACACACACTTTTTTTTCTTAGAACGTGCGTGCACATTGCGGGGCCGTAATTTACGAACTCCCACTTGTATTCGATTTATATTTGTGTCTTGAAGGATTAACAGGAAACTGGCGATTCGCCTCGCCCTTCGAGAGCAATATTCAAGTTATCGGTGATGTAAGTTGAACGAGAGTAGATAAATCGGTTGAGCACCATTTCGAAGGCGCCATGTTGGCACTACAGCCAGGCGATGTTCTGCACTAGTCTCTAAGGGCATAGATTACGAATTGGCCTCTTTCTTTTTTTACATATTCCTGATACCGCAGTGCACCAAATAACTTATTTCGGAAGAAAACGACGGTCGGCTGCTTTGCTTTAATGTACGAAGGTGCGAGTGATATTAATGGGATGGCGGAAGCGCAAATATTTCCAGGCTCGCACGAAAGACGCATCACTGGCACAGAGGGAGTGGAGGAGCGGCTTTCGAAAAGACTGGGATAAGTCCTCTGAAGACGCCTAGTGTAAGTACACAACTCACAGTATTCGCTATTTTTTTGTTCACAATTATCGAAATTATATCAGGTGTCCACATAAGAATACGCGTTATGGGGCCGGTTGGTGATGCATGTTTTTCTTCTTGAAACTTAACCAGCGCTAGCTTTCCCAGAACGAGAGAAAAAAAAGACAGATTTCCTCAAACCCACACACGCTACACTCGAGACGAAAGAATATCATTGATGCACGCATTAATGTATTGAATGTCAACACCTTATCGTCGCTCTTTTAGTATAATGTATTCACTGGTCTGGTACGCAGACACCGAAGTGGTTCTGTCGAGCATATCGCCACTTCGCTTGTGAAAAGAAGGCATCCGAAGGCTTGTGATGTAATCTTCTCTTGTTTCTAGTAAAAATTTTGGTTTCGCCACGTTCTAGCTCAAAGTAATTGCCGTCCATTGCGGAGGACGCAGTGGGCGGGTAAATTCTGGAATGTGGCCGATGCGTCTTATGACGATCTTTCGTATTTGCTGGTACGGACATGAACGCAGCGCCTAGTCTGGCCAACGTAAACTTTGCCGCATCAAAGGGGAATATCGTAAACTACAGCTGTAGCACAGCCGGAAAACCAGAGCTGGAAATCGTAGCGCCTCTGCTGCTTACCTTCTTGCAGATCTTAGACAAGTTTTCTGGGGCAGGTAAAGCCATCAAGAAACAATCAGATGGCCCTTGAGATTTTGGGTCATTGTATAGATGTAGGTGATCCCCAGTGGTTGGGGTCTGATGCTATCTTTCATCCGTCCTTTCACTTTGGTACGCTTCGATTTCTATAGCCGCGCATCTGCACGGTTGACGATACATGGTCAGGGAACCCTGCTTTGCGAAATCTGGCTACCTCACCCTGAAAGCTCGAATGTACAATGCGAAGGGCACGGCTTCGGCAGCGCGGATTCGAACGAGTGAATCGGTCGGCATGGCTATCTTGACAGTTTTAAGTTGAGCATAATCAAAAGAAAAGAAATCTTTCCTAACCCAAGGTCGTAGCACCAGCAAACGCATCTTTTCCGATGCTCGATCCTAATAATAGAAATTGAATGCTCTTTTGTTCTAGCAATTCGTGCTTCGTGCGCAAATGTGAGCTATCGGTATGTCGGCCAAACTGTTATGGAATCCATACCACGATTTCCTCATAGTGGCCTACGTCACGTTCACACAAAATTGCTAAAAAAATTCATCGTACAATTAACTTCGAGGAATGTTGCCTCTTCAATTATTAAAGGAAGATTTTTGTCAGATGATGAAAGGCAAATGTTATAGAGCACCTGACCGACAGACGATCCTATGTAAATGCTCTGGCGCTGTTGCAACCGTCGGGTAAACTGGATAGAAGTGGATTTGATACAAAACACCAAGACAGAAGGGTTTCTTGAAGGGCCAGTTGGTACATGATGCTGAGGGGAACAGCGCAAAAAAACGGGACGGAGAAAGATTGAACACACGACCCAAGCGCTGTGTCGTGTGCTCAATCTTTCTCCGTCCCGTTTTTTGCGCTGTTCCCCTCACCACCAAGACAGCTCGCGACTAGGCCCAGCTGCATTCTGAAAAACAGGTGTGCCGCCTTCTTGTATGCATTGCCGAGCAGCGAGAAACAGTTCGCTGTGGGGTTCCGAAGAAAATAAGCGTTCGACATCTAAAGAGGAAGAACAGCCGTTCGGCTGCTCACCTTCCTGAGTGTCGGCAACGTTCAAAGAAATGTTATTTGCAAAGGAATCTGCGGCAGCAGCTGTAGCACATAATGAGTTGTTGCTAAAGCACTTCAAAAGTTCAAAGGACACGGACCCCTTTGCTACTGAAGGTTATTTTGAAGTTACCAACACGTTTAGGAGAGCAGGAGACCGATTATGCTTTCTGCATAAATTATCAAGATTTTTATTGTTCAGTGGCCTATAACAGAATCTTTCTCGCTGTGTGACAGTACGTAGAAGGAAACGGCACAATAAGTTTTACGAATACATCAGAATTGAGTGTTGGCAATTTCATGCAGCTTTCCTGCAGTTTAGCGATGGACGGTTTCTACAAAAGGGCATTTACATAGGTTCATGCCTCCCTCGTCTTCTCTGTAATGTTTTGCTTGAATCAACTGACAATATTACGCTTTAATAATGGACGACGGAATAGCTGTAGAGATTTTCAGGCATGTAGATTTTATTTTAGAAATTTTTTATAAAGGTCATGCAAGCGATGGCGATGGGGATTCTACATGACGTCCGTGACCATGGGAAAGAGCCAACTTTCTGGCATGAACTGCCGGAACAAAACAACCTTCAATTTTGGTAGCACCATTAAGCTTGGATAAAGGTGTGTTTCCTGTTGATATCAACCTAGGACTACGGAAGGTTTCGGGCCTTTTGATTTGGCTCATTCCACAATTGCTGAGAGGACAATCGCGAGCCTTTCACTTCAATCCGAACTGATCAAGTCGTGCCCTCACATGATGAAACCGATCTTCTAGTTGAGGGCGCCAGACTCAGCAAAGCAGAGTTGCGTATCCGTGAGTTGACAACCGCAATAGACAACGTTACTAGAACAAACTCAGTTTAAAAGCTCCGCCGGAGAGGCGGTCCGCGTGGCGGTCGTGAGAACTAGTGGCGCTGCAGTCACGTCTAGCTTAGAGTCACTGTATATGCTACCTTTAGGTAGCAGAGTTGCGCATAGGTCCGGCTAGCAACCACAGCTATGCGGTGAAGTCGCACTTCGTTTTTGCAGGCCACATGCCTACCGTGTCGCCGATTAACATGTCAGGCGTGTCGAAGACCGGCGATAAACATTGGCTGTCGATGGCTAGTGTTAATTCAGTTCGCTGCAGCGGCGGCGTCGAGAAATAAAAGAAATTGGTCCAAGCGGCAGCTTCTCCGCAATGCATGGTTGCTAGCGGCGTTGGAAGACAGATGCGCAACTCTGCTACCTAAAGGTAGCATATACAGTAACTCTAGTCTAGCTCAGAGCCGTCGATGGGGAGAGTCTGGCGAATGGGCGGGGCAGTGACGTCGCAGCGCGGCGATGATGCTGTTCACGTCACCGACACGCCTCCGCTCCGGCGGCGTCCGCCATATATAGTCTTTCCGCGCGACGGGCGCACGGATGAGGCTATGTACGCGCTGTTCATTCATGAAATCTAGCGCTCCTAAACAAATTGCGAAAGCGAAATTGTGCAAGAACATTGTTATACAAATTTAGTGAATAATTTGAAATGCATTAGACGTGTCCAAATAATCGTGAAACTGAGTTGTGCACGCCGATTCGAGTCCACGACGTTCTACGATACGCGCTGTGCTTTTAGAGCGCAGCTCGTAGGCGTCTGTTCCTGCGTTGTTCGGCATCGCCGTTGGCGTAGTCGGCGTAACCGATAGAGCGAACGAGGACGAAAGACAGCGAACGTGGATTCTGTCGATATCACGAGCCACTGCATCGCTTTCTTCCTCCGTCATGCGTGCTCGCCCTTCGGTCGGAGCTCGTGCGCACGCAGGGCTGGTGGGTGCGCTGCTACTGTCTCGCTTGTCGTGACGGGGATGTCGATGACGCCTGCAATGCACAGAGTGGCGTGCGTAGCACTCGAGCACTGGCAGTTTCTGTGGCAGTATGTAACGAATGTTCCAATGCGGATAGCCACAAATTCAAACACAGTTCGCGTTGCCTCAACACAAAGCTGCGCTCAGAATTCGCATGACGGATTATCGTGATCATCGGTGACTTTTCGAGCTATGAAGATCTGTGGGTTTGCGTATATCTTTGTTTTTTTTTAATGTCTTAGCGAACTTCTGCGACTTTGAGAGTATCTATCTGTCTATCTACCTATCTAGCCGCCTACGAATTTGTGCTCTCCTGGCCGTTTCGTTCATGGGGTGTACACCAAAATTGGTCTGGCATAATGTCATTGTATGACAAAAATAAATGACTGGTCATAACATGAAAATCATGACATGCATGTCATGTACAGCATGATTTACAATGCCACAGTCTTGGTGCTCTTGCGGCCGTTTCGTTAATTTGATATTTACCAAAATTGGTATGGCTTGACAAGAGTGTATGGCGAACATAAATAACAGGAGTTATTATGAAAATCATGCCACGCGTGTCATGTACAGCATGACTTACGTGCCACGCTCATGGTGCGCTGGCGGCCGTTTCGCTAGTTTGATATACACCAAAATTGGTAGTGCGCGACATGACTGTGTGACGAACATAAATAACGGGAGTTAATGTGAATGTTATGCCACGCGTGTCATGTACAGCATGACTTACGTGCCACGCTCATGGTGCGCTGGCGGCCGTTGCGCTAGTTTGATATACACCAAAATTGGTAGTGCGCGACATGACTGTGTGACGAACATAAATAACGGGAGTTAATGTGAATGTCATGACACGCGTGTCATGTACAGCATGACTTACGTTCCACGCTCATGGTGCGCTGGCGGCCGTTGCGCTAGTTTGATATACACCAAAATTGGTAGTGCGCGACATGACTGTGTGACGAACATAAATAACGGGAGTTAGTGTGAAAATCATTACACGCGTGTCATGTACAGCATGACTTAAGTGCCACGCTCATGGAGCGCGCTGGCGGCCGTTTCGCTTGCTTGATATACACCAAAATTGGTAGTGCGCGACATGACTGTGTGACGAACATAAATAACGGGAGTTAATGTGAATGTCATGACACGCGTGTCATGTACAGCATGACTTACGTGCCACGCTCATGGTGCGATGGCGGCCGTTCCGCCAGATTGATATACCCCAAAACTGGTATTGCGTGATGTGACTCTGTGACGAGCATATACAACAGGTGTGATTTTTGGAACATGTGACGTGACAAGTGTTACGTGAGAATCATTGCATACCACGCCGGAAAAGTCTGTGCACGCGTTCTGGCAGCAAAGAAGATAAAGAAAAGGACGGATTGCGTGCCGGTTCATGATGATCACAATTTTTATTCGCCACTAACGGGGATTCTCCAAGCTTAAACAGCTCTGCTTTTAAAAGAAACAGAGATACCAGCGCACGTAATTGTATTAAGGCCACAAAAACGCAAAAGCGGGCGTACACAAGCGGCTTGGGGATCTCGAGCCCTAAAATTCCCTCTTAGAGAATTTTAGTGCCGGGACCCCAAAGTGCCTTGCGTACGTAAGCCCCTTACGTTCCGTTGTATAGTCCATGGGTGCGGCTGAGAGTACAAGGGAACGTAAGAGGGTGAATAAGGAAGCGGCTTGGAGTCCCCGGCACTAAAACTCTCTAATAAGAGAGAAAGAAGAAAAACTCACAGGGTCCCTTATGCATTCGCCTAAGACCACTCGGTGGCGAAAGCCGTCTTCCTTCAGTTGATGTATTGTTCCTCACGCCACCCCCACCCCCCCTCGAAAGCTTTGTGACCTAACATTGTTTTGCACTGCCTCCAAGATCGGAGGCACTGCAATCTTTCTACACCACATCTGGTCATGTGCTGACTTCATCGCGTGAAGTCGCGTTATTCGGCGTCATGATGACATCACAATCTTTGGTCGTATGGCACGTCATTACGCGATGATTTTTGACATCCCTCGTGTTCACGCTGCCGACGCGGGACGCCGACGCCGCGGACGCCGGCGGTCAATTTTCGCGTTGGCGGAGGCATCTCAGGTTTCGTCAGAGCAGGTGCAGGGCCCCCAGTAGGCGCGTGTTAAATGAAAACAATACCTCGTTCGGCTAGTCTGATAGCGGACATCCTGTTGGTTTACTTTACAAAATCATTTTTCTGCTCAACTTCTTCGCGCTATATACTTCCTAATCACGAAATTTCATTGAAGAGCTTCCTGCACGAGCACAGACATCGTGCACTATACGTGCCTGACTAAAAAGCGCAAGGCACATTCGCTTAGCACAGAGGCGCAGATTAATTTACATGCGCGAATTAAACGTGAAACTGGTAGCATGTACACAAGCGGCAACACAGCGGTAAATGACATCATAGGCTGACAGCCAGAGAAACGCAGACCACGTACATAACGTACAACACATGCCAGGTAACCGCCGCAGCTGACGCGCGGCTGCATTAACCTGCGATATCGAAATAAGTCTTCCCCTCACAACATCACGGTAACATCCCAAGCTCGTGCTTACGTAATTACGTAAACGCAACACATCACGCTTGACACTTACAGCGTGATCGCTGCAAAATTTCAGTCTGCCCAAGCGATCGAAACGCGAACCATAAAACTCCTTTTTTTCAGCGTGACAAAATTATTTTTAAAGTTTGTGCGCCTGAAAGGGCCCCATTGCACAACAAATAATAAGTGTGTGTTAATGGTACGTTGTTTATGATACCAGCAATATTCAAGCTAAATACTCAAGTACGTATCTCTCATAGCACGGAGCAGTCGGTCGGGGTCCATTTGCTGCGTCTGATGTTTCTGATCCAAAGGCGTCGTCGCTTCTTTTCATTGGGAAGCCTAAAAGGCGGAAACCCTGCGCGCTGCTGCTTGAACAGCCAACCGCAACAGCAGCCCATCGCACGCAATAAATTCACGCTTGAATGCGAGGAGCAGTAGCCATGAATACGCGCGGCTTCGCACAAAGCATCGTAACCTACGCGCGCTCCTCAGCGACGGAGAGACGCCGGCGCGCCGCACTGTCGGCACTGCCGCCCGCCGCCGCCGGCGAGGAGAGAGGGTTTACGTCACAAGAAGAGGGCGGCGCTGGGGCGGAGCTCGGAGAGCGGCGAGATGAAACAATCGCCAAACTCTCCCGAAGGGTATATATGGCTCTGGTCTAGCTCCCGCGGATGGCGCTTGTTGTGATCGGCGCCGCCGATGTACGAGCGCACGTGGTTACAGCGTCGTCTGCGCTTTGTTAGCTCGTCATTTTTGCGACTGTTCTTGACCAGGCTTAGCGTCTTGCACGAAGACACGTGCATGATGTACGAAGCGTAACGAGGGCGAACAGATTCGCAGTGCGGTATGCCGACTTGCTTTGCGCCGGGCTGCAAGAACGGCTACCGCAACGACGACTCCGCTTCACGACACTTCTTCCGACCTCCAAAAGACCCTACGCCATTCAAGCTTTGCATCGCAAAGATAGAAAGCTTACTGCGAAATGCAAGGTCTGTGACGTTCATTTTGAGAGTGACGACATTGTAAAGCACTATCGTCGTGTCGTTGCGGGACAAGAAGTTTTTATCTGGGAACTCGCGCCAGGTGCCGTGCCGCGCTTGTTCCCAGCACTTCCACCCCACATTTCAAAGCCAAAATGTTCGGGGTTTAGGCGCAAATCCCCCCCCCATACGCACGGCGTCCCGCGAAAGCCCGGTGCCCAATTTGGAGGAGCCGCCAGAAATAGAACAGCAAAACGAAAGGCAGGCGATTACCTATATACGCTACCGAGACTGAGGGTTGCATCACACTGACACATTCGATCAGTTGTCAGCTGTCGCTATGCCCTTCAAAGTAGTGGATTTTCGAGAGAATTGACGACGAGGTATTGAACAAGATGTGCGGAATATTTTACACTCCCCGGCTCGGGAACGGGCTGCTCAGCGCAAAAATTTGACACGGTACACATAGAAAAGACGACGACCAGCGCTGGTCCTCGTCTTTTCTATGTGTACCGTGTCAAATTTTTTGCGCTGAGCATGGAATACCAACTAGCCCAATCCCACACTATGCTTCGGGAACAGAGACTTGTGCAAAAGATCATTGTAGTTGACGAGCAGTTTAACTGCGTAGTGAACGGCTACAGCACAAAACGCAAATGGCTATCGTACAGTGTAAGAAGTGCTGCGGGTATGGAACATCTGCTCGGTGAAGTTGAAAAAACTGAAGTTGAATACTGACGACTCTTCTAGCGACAGAGTACGCGCGAATAACTGCTCGGTGCTCACATCACGGCCGCTCTGTTCGAATTGTTTAATGCACCGTAGAAGGATGCGACGTAGAAAGATGAGACACCGAAAATACAACTATCCGCTGAAAAAATTGCTCAGAGACGACATCTATTCGATGTAATCGCACACTCAGATTTCCTTTACCGAGTTCTCGTAAAATTTTCCAATTTTGGGTCAGTATCCCTTTAACCGTCGTGAAAACGTGTCTTGTAAACAGTGCAAAGCATTGGTGATGTTTTTTGAGAAAGTTTTTTTCAATAAATTGTAGAAACATGAGTACTGTTTATCTAGAACGTTTTTGTGTCTCGAGTAAGTACGCTTCTTTGTACACTATAAAGGCTTTTACAAACGTTCGGGTTGTTCTTGGTCTAGATAAGACGGCAGCGGCTAAAATTGTGGTGGTAGTTATAAAGATTACGCTGAAAACCCTCATTCGCTTAAAAACTCATATGCTTGGAAGTTAAGCGCAATGTAGACAGCTCAAATATGGTCACAGGGTCGTGACGTCGATGAAGGCAGCAGTCAGCAGGTCCGAGATGAAACTCTTTATTTGGCCGATCTTGCGGCCGGTAAACTGCAAGTCAAACTACAGCAATACACTGATAGCGGCGAACAGAGCGTCGACCGTCGATCAACTGACAAGCGGTCAAGCGCGTCGGCTTTTATAGAGGCGCTATCGAACTTTCCAGCGATATCGCTGGTGGCGGTGTTATCTCTCGACAAAGCTGGAACATTCGCGTGCAGCGCGCAATCTTACCAAAGCGATCTGCTACAATCGCGAAGCTTCTCGAACACTGCTTCGCGGACAGCGTCGAGCGTTGATAACCGCCCTTGCTGGTCAAACCCGAATACATCAAAATAAAACAAGGAGTGGGCGTGGCAATATAGACCGAACATCGATTCTTAGCCAGTCAATGAACAACGCACGCGGGCCAATGCATACAGACGACCTTATGCATATCCACCTAAGTATCCACCTAACTAGTACAATAAGAAAGTTGCCGCGCAGTTGCCGCGAGCAACTGCGCGGCAGACCGCAGTGTTATGCCGTGGCAGCAGACGACGCGCCGATAGTGGCGCAAGACGGAACTGCAGCGCCGCTAGTTCTCGCGACCGCCGTTCGGACCACCCTCCTACGCTGGCGGAGATACGGAGCTTTGAAACTGAGTTTGTTCTAGTAACGTTGCGCAATAGAGGCACTGTTGCCGAAATTCGAGGGGACAAAATAGAACCCATGGCGACAAGGTCGGGCAGTGCCGAAGCGACGGTGAGAAAGGCAGATGCGCAATATTAATTTTGTGCCCTTGCTGGTGTTAAGAGAGTCGGGGAGCCAAGAGACTAGCCACCCTCTCCCTCCAACACCCTTCATCAGGTGGCAGCCGCAATCTGAGTGTTGGCTGCATCTTCGGCCAGCCGGAATGTCCAAAGTTGCTCTACTGGGCATGGTATGGGCCGCACAGCCTCTCAATTCTCGACCGTAGTTACTTGATTGATTAGAGAATGTGTTCGATGTTGGCTCGAGTCGCCCCGTACGCCTGCTACTGTAGTATATTGAAGTATGGGTAGATACAACATAATGCGAAGGTGTGGATAATATGCGCGTCCGTAATGATCTTTAGCAATGTGCATGTTTAGGCTAGCACCTAATCCATTAGTACTACTATAGAGGAAACTTCAAAGACTAAGGACGAAAGAACACGACACACACAATCGCTAAATTCCGACTGCATTTTTGTTGTTGAGACACATATGTTTAATGCTAACCACCGTAATAATCGCCGTCTTGTCGACGGGCGTTTAGTAACTGACTTGTCCGTGTGCAGGTATTGCAGTTTTGCCACATGGTTATTGGCGATTTTACTATACGTCACCATGTGCCTTTCATGTGGCCGCCCAGGAAGATGACTGCCCCGCCTTTACCTTGCAGAGCTATGGATAATTGCTGCAGGTGGGGGTGGACGGTAGTTGTTTCGGTGAAGGAAGGCGCGGCCAGTGCACAATTTGTCGGGCTTCGTCATGAGTGATTTCGTTCCGGCGAGGCAGAAATGGTGAGAGACCCAGAATGACGGAACTGGACGGCGACGAGATGGGCATGTGCTTGATACCAATTGTTTGCTTGAGGTGAGACGACGCCCCCTGGTGAAGTAGCGAATAGCTGTCTTAGAGCAGCTAGCGATGTAAATGGCTGTAGTCGTTGCGTATGCCGAAACAATGAAATTTTTTACGCCCTCTTCAGGTGATGTTCTGAGTGTGGAGCTGGTCGTGGTGGTTAAACTGATAGTCATATGGTGCGGCCCCGCGACCACATCTAAGAACATATCTGGTTGTATTTCAGCTATTCAGCGTGACAATCTGCAACAATGCAATGATGCAACAATGCCAGACCTGGGAGGCGCGTTTTCTATTAGAGACGCACACCTACGTAGCTTTTCATTTATTGCGATAAGGCTTGCCTTGAAAGCACAATACTTTCTGGGTATTAGATGTGTGCCGTAAGGGCTTTGTTCTGTATGCATTCAAGCAAAGTCTTGTGAAATATGTTATAATTTACGAAGCGGTCGTAGCTGGTCGTCACTCAGTAGCGAAGGCCGGCTTGCAGTAGAAGTAAAGGTTCCCATTATAACAGGTTAAGGCGCACACACAAACACGGACACTACAAAAAGACGGCAACAACACAGGCACTGTGCGTATTCCTTTTAGGGCCGGCGTTTGTGTGCGCGCCTTACCTTGTCAAAATGAACAAGTACCAACATCCCAGTTAGCCATGCTATTCCTCTTTTAACCCTTGCCATCTCCATACTAGGTGGTGTGCACATTTTCACGTGGTCGTGACGGTGAAGAAGACTCCAGCAGAACTCGGAATTACGTAACTGTTTATTTGGCCGAGCTTGTGGCCGGGAAGCGGAAAGTGAAACTGCAAGCAAGCAATGCACACTGCATACTGATAGCGGCGAACAGTGTGTCAGCCTTCCATAACCATACAAGCGGTATAGTGCGTCAGATTTTAAACATGCGCTATCGAAGAATCCAGCGTTATCGCTAGTGGCCACTTAAGCTCTCGAACACACTATTCGCGTCCTGCGCGCAATCCTCATGGAATGATCTTAAACAATCGCGAAGCATCTGAAACATTGCGGCGCGGTCTCCGCCGAGCATTGCGATCAGTCTTTCCGGGTGAAATACGAATACATTGAAATAACACACGTAGAAATTTGCTTCAATCATTGGCACGGAACAATATGAACACGTAGCACCCCGTGGAAGATGTGGCCCGTTCCAAGTTTAGATAACTGCTGTAAGGGTCAACTTAGCTCAAAGTCTCCTCAGCACGACTTTCTCCGCCATAGTAAGGTGAAGATGAAGGAGGCAGACACACGGTGGGATGAGAGCATGCATGTCCTGCTAGAGAAAACATTTACGTGCTCGCAATGAGTTGAAAGGGTAAGGTGAGATAGGAATTAATGGAAAATCGGGATTTGGAGGACGTCGTACCTGGTGGTCTGTAGCACTGTTGGAAGGGTTCGCAGCGTTGCCTTGAATCTAGCGTGCCCCACCAGAGTAACTGCTCTACGTTTCATAGTATGTATCGCCGCGTGTATTTCCATTGCCTTAACTTTCATGAGTTTGCCCCGCCACGGTGGTCTAGTGGTGATGGTGGTCGACTGCTGACCCGAAGGTCTCGGGACCGAATCCCGGCCGTGGCGGCTGCATTTTCGATGGAGGTGAAAATGTTTGAGCCCCGTGCTAGATTTAGGTGCACGTTAAAGAACCCCAAGTGGTCGAAATTTCCGGAGCCCTACAATACTGCGTCCCTCATAATCATATCGTGGTTCTGGGACGTTAAACTCCAGGTAACATTGACTTTCTTGAGTTCTTGTATAAAACAAGCAGCAAAAGACGGTCTAGTCAGCCCGCCCTCGTGTTTTCTTTTCCTTGTCAGTTTTAACGCTGTCTCTCTTCTTAAATAGCAGCTAAAAAATCAATGAAGATGTATAGTTTGATTGTAGGCAGCTTAGAGGTGCATCTCGTACAGTGTAGAGAATTGATTAAAGTTCCATTACTCGAGCACTGACTTTCGCAGATAAATAACGTTGTGACTGCTGATGAAATCGTGCGTAGTACTCAGGAATGATCTCCTCCCACCACCCGGTAGAACAGCAGCATCTGTGAAGACTTTGCAGATATTGCCATATTATGCATTGATGATACTGTCTTCATCACTACTACCTGTTGTATCGCTCCGCCGTAAATTCTTTCTCTTATTAGTGGGGATGGTGCTGAATCCCCGAGGACTCATTGAATTAGGCTGGCTATCAATCTGTCTATCCGTGAGCGGCGTTCATAGTAGCATGCGACGCAGGAGCTGCCAGAACAAGTTATTTTTTTATTTCAGATGATTTTTCACATTGTACAATTAGCTATGAAAGTGTGTTAGATGAACAAGTTTCTGTCAAGTTTGTGTCGGAGTGATGCGAGGAAGCGCTGTGATTGCGTGCATAGCATCGCGGGTAACTTTCCGAAACTGTGCCAATAGCGGTAATGTCAACCATTGAAATTGTGCCTGGTATATAATTCTTGGTAGACCACTGCGCGGGCTCGGGCCTACCCGAAAACCCGGGCCCGGCCTGGCCCGTGGACCGGGTCGGGCCGGATAGAGTAGGTTGCACGGCAGGCCCGGGCCGGGCTCGGGCCTGAAGCTCCGGGCTTAGGGTCGGGCCCGGATTTTTGGGCGGTGGTCTCGGGTGGAGCTAGGGCTTGGACTTTGCTAATTTTTTGAGGTTGTTGCGCATACGTTGCGCGTAATATGTGTTCCACGTACTGTATCTCGAAAAAACGTTTTCCTTTTTGTGGGGCAAATATTTCGAGAAGTTTTATGTGGGGTCAGAACTGAACTTTTTTCCTTCTTACATGTGGGGGTTTTTGATACGGCGCTATTCGATAGACTAGGCGCCTGAATTGTTAACATCTCACTATTATGTGCTTTATTATTTGCATTCGCTTTTATTTTATATAAGAAATGTTTTGTAATCGCAGTAATAAATGTACTATAATAAATTTATATAATAAATTGGCATGCATAACTTATCATCGGAAGAGCAATCACAAGAGCTCCATAGCAGGGAAACGTTCCTGAAAGTTCGCGCAGTCCACTGATAACGAAAGGATCTGCGCGAAGTGCTCCTTACATAGAATCACTATAAAGATACGTTCTTTTTCCGTATCTACCTCACAGCTCCTACTGGTCACGTGACGCGACTTGGACATGCACAGCCTGTTTTCTGTGCTCACATTGTTAACGTCTGAGCTGTCGTCGTGTTTTGCTATGTGGTACGAGAGCCATCGAGCAATCTGCCAAGCGGTAAAGTGCGTCAGCTTTTATACATGTGCTATCGAAAATTCCCGCGTTACAGCTATTGGCCGCGTAAGCTGTAGAAAAAAGTGGACTATTCACGTCCGGCTATCAGCCGCACTATTCGCGTCCGGCTAATAGTATGATCAAAAACAATCGTGAAGCTTCTGAATCATTGCGGCGCGGTCTGCGTCAAACTGCTAACAGTCTTTGTGGGAAAAACTCGAATACATCAAAACAAAGTAATAAATACAAGTGGCAATATTATCGCTAGTAATATTACCGATGGTACAACCGATTGTACTATCGATAGTTTGTCGATAGTAGTACTATCGATAATTTGTTTACACTATCGATAGTTTCAAGGAAAATATTGATGCTATCCATAGTGAATTTACCGATAGTTCGGCATCACTACTGTATCCTCTGTTCTTACTGCGCTCCCTTTTGAAACTGATCTCATGCTGAAATCACTTTTCTTGCTACAATACCTGCTACCAAACGCTCTTGATGATTCCTATTGTACTTGTAGAAGGAATATGCGAACTATACCGCTGCGAATAAGAGTTCATCGCACCCACTATGCCCGGCCAACTGTCACCACATTCAGGCTCTTCTCTAGAAGGAATCTACCTTTTTCACGATGCCCCGGGGCAGCCGCCCTTCCCCTAGCCGAAAAGTCGCGAAACGTCCCTTCGTCGCGGAGGCTATGCTTCTGGCAATACCGATTGTGTCGGCCTCTACCAGAGCCCTACCAAAACGGCAGAGGGCAGCACAGGAAAATAAAAGATGCGGATTACAGTATATTAAAGCACTGCGTAGCATGCGCCAACAAAACCTATATATTTGCTACTTACAACGCCCTGCTGTCAATCCTATTACTTGCGAAAAATAGTTTTCCGCTATTTTCTCGCTTGTTAAAACTCAGGTCACAGTAAGAATGAAATAATAGTGATCGAAACATGATAGTACGCCATCACAGCCCTACTTCCTGCGCCACTTTAGTGTTTCTGTGGACGTGACCCACCACTAGGAACAAGGGTGCTGCCGTTGGATCACGTGATGCCACCTCGCTTCACGGAGCCTTGCTCTGACGAAGCGAAGCCGGCGACTCAAGCAGGTTTTTTCTTTGAGTGTTCCACTTAAGTCAGCCTAGTTTTTATTTTATTTATTTATTTATTTATAATACTGTCAACCCTCATGGAGGGTCATAACAGAGAGGACAATACAATTACATACATAAAAAATGTACAAGGTACATAAAGTTGCGTAATACTTGGCACTTCTACAATGAAAACAGGTATTTACTTAAATAGCAATTCAAAATTAAAAATAGCATCTCAAAATTCTCTGATATTTTTCAAAGTATTTACAATGAGCATGAGGTCACTTACATCATTTGGCACTAAAAGAAATGACATTGAGCAATCTCGTAAATGCGCCTCTACAGCATTTTCGAAGTTGGTGACATCGTTTAAAACAACAATAGCGTTTGGTAGTTCATTCCACATTTCTACGACATCTGGGAAGAAAGAGTATCGAAACGTGTCAGTATTTGTTTGGTATGGTTTTATGACGCAATCGTGGTTAGTTCGGGTGTTTCTTTTGCCTGGGGCGTGTAAATATTTGAGCGTATGAATCTTAAGTTGATCGTGAATTATTTGGAATAATACCTTAAGCCTATATTTTTTTCTCCGTATTTCAATAGGATCTAAGTTGCATCTCTGTAACATCAGCGTGACCGATTCCTTCCTTCAGTACGTTGAACAAATAAAACGCGCCGCCAGTCTCTGTATTCTTTCCAGCTTCTTCTTAAGGGTCACTTGATGGGGACTCCAAACAACGGCTTAATATTCTAGTATTGTCCTAATGAAGGTGGTGTATGCAATGTGTATTACGTCACGCGATGCATGTTCTAGTTTTTTCCTCAATATGTATACCTTTTGATAGGCTGTCATGCAGACATTATCTATATGTTCGTTCCATGACAGTTTCCGCGTAATTGTTACCCCGAGATACTTGAACCGGTGCGCATTCACCAACAAGTGTTCAGCAATGCTGTACGGAAAGAGATGGATAGTTTTCCTTTTGCTGATGTGTGTATATGTAGATTTAGAATAATTTATTGATACTTTCCATTTCCTACACCAATTATCTAAATTTTTCAAACAATTCTGAACTTTGAGTTGATCGTCTAGCTTGGTAATTGTGGCGTAGATTAAGCAGTCGTCTGCGAAAAGTTCAACCTGGGCACCCTCTTCTGCCGCGACGCTACTGATGTCATTGATATAGAGGAGAAATAATAGTGGTCCCAGTACTGAGCCTTGGGGCACTCCTGAAAGTACAGCTAAAGGATTTGATACACGGCCATCCAGTTTTACTACCTGCGTATGGTTTGTTAAATATAGGCTTCAGTCCATTTTATTACGAGATCATTTATTCCTGCATTACGTAATTTGAAGATTAATTGGACATGCAGTACTTTATCGAACGCCTTCGCAAAATCCACGCAAACCACATCAACCTGTTGTCCTATATCTACAGCACCCGCAAAATCATAAAATTGTTTCTATTAACTGTGTCACGGTTGATAACCCGGTCCTGAAGCCATGTTGATAAGGGTACAGGAAAGTGTTCTGATCTAGAAACCTGAGCATATGTTTTGCCTACATATGTTCGAACACTGCAAGTAACTGAAGTAAGTGAAACTGGGGTGCTATGCAGGATGGCCCGAGCTTCTCGGGCACACGAGTTTGCGCCGAGCTCGCATTACGGCGGTCATGACAGGAAGACAGTGCGTTGATAAAAACGCACTGTCCTTCGCAGCGTTGATAAAAACGGCTACAAGAACGAGCATGGCGTCACATACGCATGTGCGGCATTTGCGGCGGTTTTCAAAAGAACGCCGCGTGCGAACGCGTCAGCGCCGCCACTCAGTCAACATTTTGACACTGTAGCGACGTCAGCGTGATTGCCGCGCTATCTTTTTGCCAACTGATCATCGCGCCTCCCATGGGCGTGTTCGTGGGCGTTTGCCCTCTTTCGGAGAATTCTTTCGTTCCACCTGCAGCATAGAAACTTCCACTCTCGAAGGCAACAAGGGCGCACACGCAGCACTCTGGTGCATCTCGTTTCGCTTCTCTGGAATATTACAGACAAATAATTCATGGTGGTGAAGCGCTAAAAGAAAACGAATACTTGCGAAGAACACAGGACACAGCGCTGCGTCCTGTGTTCTTCGCAAGTCTCCGTTTTCTTTTAGCGCTTCACCATCATGAATCTGTACCAACACGCCCAACTGGCAGTTATTCTAAACAGACAAATAAATGGACAGGTTACTGCTATACTTACATTACACGTCTGAAGATTTTTAAGTAGTAACGAATCGGTAGAAACAATGTCTCCACAAACAAGTAAATAATAACATTTCTCGCCGCAGATACGACCAGGGGTGCTTGCTTCCTGGCTGTGAGTGGTATATCGTGAGCGCGGTGAAGTTTAATGCGAGACATCGTAACCACGTGATGATATAACCTTTAGTTCTTCGTGCGTGTGTGTATAGTCTGTGCGATTAAGCTGATAGATTAATCGTGGCACTCGCTGGCGCTGCGCCGTGAGCACTGCTCTTCCGCAAGAGCAAACGCGGTTGGCGGACCCGATTTTCGCCGCGGGCGTCTGTCAATCGAATTGATTGACGTGCGAACTCGGGCCAAACTCGTTGATTCTCGGGACTGTCAACTCGGGATTGTCATAGTGCCGGTGTGCCTGTCAAGTGTTTGATGCAGTGGACGCTACTCAGCAGCTTCTTTGCATATAACATAATTTGGTCAGCTTGCACTGCTTGTGCAAGGCTGGGGCCATCGGAGGAGCTTGTGGTCGCCTAGCTTCTTCGAGCTTATTACGAGGCTCGTCTACTCAGTATGCTCGGCCTGCTTCAAAGTAATGACTGGGTCAGTTCGGTCTCAATATTCGTGCCATTGATTAGCAACACCTTAATTAACATGGCAGTGAATAGTTGTGTTTTAATTCGTAATGTTTTAATTATCACGGCACTATCTAATCCAATTTCATTATCAAGGTCCTCATGAGCACAAATGTACTTGACATATTTGATAATTAGAATGATCATAATTACCGTGTACTTGGCGAGGACGTTCCTAATTAGCTTGGATTGAATAAACGTGTTTCTAATTAGCGCCGTGTTAATTAGCGTGACCCTAATTAGCTCGTTCTTAACTAACACAATACTGAATAGTCCTGTCTTGATTGTTAATGTCTTAATTACCACGACAATAATAACTCAGGTTTAATTCGCAAGGTCCTGAATGCTACAGAGGTAATTAGGATAATCCTCATTAGCACCATGATATTTAACATGATCTCGGTGAGGAAGGTCTCGATTAGCTTGGTTTTAAGTTCACACTCCTAATTAGCGTCGAATTAATTAGCATGTTATTAGTTTGTTCTTAGCTTTACACGGTTCATTAGCATGCTCTTAGTAAGACTTGGCTTAATTAGCTCGGCCTTAGCATGATTTAGCTTTTTCAGCTTCGTCATAGCATGTCCTGACTTATCTAGGTATACCGCCCAATTAGTTAATCAGCCGGTCGCACCTGCTCGCGGAGCGAGCAGACGATTATAAGAGGCCGAAGAGGGCGCGCGCCGGCCGAGTAACGCGCTAGAATGTAGAGGCCGACCATGGTGATTACGCACGTGGCCTCGGCGATTACCTCTAGCCGCGGTGTTGTAAGGCGCTCGGTCGGAACTAATCTCAGAGGCCACGGTGCTGATTATTTTAAATGATACTTAGTGCAGACATTAAACGCTTGAAAATGGATTCAAACGGCTCGCGAACACACAAAAATATAGTTAGTAGAACTTTCTGTCACTTTTCTTGCATGGGTGCACTTCTGCACTCAGTGGAACGACAAACAAATGAAAGAAGGTGCCTCTAGTTTGAAGACACCACCCAACCTTCTCGACCGCCTTTGACGTGACGCCGCGTTTCATCGTAACCAATGGAACGGAGCGCGCTCGGAGGGATGGATTTCACCTTATGGTACTATTAGCTCGTTCAATAGGGGGTGTCGCCAGAGCTCGGAAAGATCCCGAGTTTCGTCAAACTCGGGCCATCCTGCATAGCACCCCTGGACTATAATTTGTTGCCTGTTTTCGGTTGGCTCCTTTAAATACAGGAATGACGAATGCGGTGCGCCAATCTTGTGGCAGTGGGTGCGTTGTATAACTTTTTTGAAAGATGATAGTCAGATAATGCGACATTCATTCTGCATATCCCTTGAGGAATACAGTTGGTATACAGTTTTAACCCGTTCCTCTGTTTCAAACCCGTTACAGTTTCATATACAGTTTGAAACCCGTTCCTCTGTACTTGCATCTACAAACAACAAAAGCTTGATAAGTGTGACCAATGTTTACGGCGGCACGATGCACTGTCGCTGTGCGCCACAAATAATGCACCATGCTTGCAAAGCAGCAGCCTGTAATCACCCATTTACGGTTTTACCTCAAGGATTACGAACTACGCGACACATGGCTCGTAAAGCTTAGATTGGGCAATGAACCGCCGTCCCGCGCGTGTGTTTGCAGTAAACACTTCCGAGAAGGTGACATTATCTGCGGATTAGGAACGCAAATGGTCATTCTGCGAAAAACGGTAAGTTCACGCGTGACATCACCCGCTTCCATTGAAAACGCCCACGCATCAAATTTATTAAAAACATTACTTCGGGGACGTCATGCCTCGTAGCCATCCCCCATCCTACGCACGCTGATCGGAGAACATGTCGTTGGGAAAGTACCGATACACAGAGCAAAACAAGGATAGGGAAACATACTGTGAAAGAAAAAAGGCAGTCTGTCAACGTGTTTACGGTTTTAAAAAAATAATAATAAAGAAACCTTGCAGGAAAGCCTGTAATTACTTTTTTTTTGAAATTGTCAATTTTTCTTGGCATCTGCCCACGAAAGCTCGCCGCGTGCTTGGAGACTGGCATGCCTGATGAGTCGGTAAACAGCCTCTCGATCGCAACCCTCCAGAAACAAGACCGTGGGCCGCGCTTTCCCTTTACGATTTTCACCACGGTCATTGTGTGTTTGTGTGTGGAGGATCCGAGGTGGTCGGGGCCGAACCGGAAGAAAACAAACATTTCAAGCTATAAGTTAAGTGGCGAAGTCAGTATGGGGTGCAAAACTGTGCGAAACTGCGCCAGCAGCGCCAAAGTCAACCATTAAAATTGTGACTGGTATATAATTCATAGCTCACATGTACCAGGCGTCGAGCTACGTCAGTATGAGCTCCAACCCGGGTTGTCAGGCCGAAAACAGAAAAAAATTGCCAGAAAACTGGGGAAAAACTAGCCAAAAGTAGCCAACTTAAGCCAAGAAGAGAAGGAGTAGCCAAAGTAGCCGCGCGTGTTTCGAAACCACTCTGATGTTTTAATTTAAATGACTAAATGCATAAGCCTTTCGGGAGAATATAAATGAGTAGAGCACGAATTCAAAATCAATATTGCTGAGAATAAATCATCGTGCTACTGAAGAGTTCCTCGTTTTGTCACCTTTCACTCAGAAATGAATCATAAACATGGAACCATATGAAAGCTGGAGACCTTGTTAAGCACTTGCGCTAGCATGATATGTGTCTGATTTTCATCACTCGTTTCAATTCAAATCGAATGTGAGATGGCAGAAGTATAAGCAGATTTCTTGTACGTTGAGTTACCGGGCGTCAAGATTTTCTTCTTTCTCCACAAAAAAATTTACAAAGGACATTGCCACTGAAATGTCAGAAACATTCGGGAGAAGTGTCCTTTCTATAGCACACTCAAACGCTGGCCCGGTCGTTTTAGGACATGACATTTTACGATTGAATTTGAGCAGCGCAGTGGCCACCCAAAAACGTCGAGAGATCAGGTAACAAGTTACGATATGCTGTGTGCAAGCTGATTGTTGGTGACAGGCGAATACCTTCCGAAAATATAGCCTCGTTGCTGCGAGTCTTTCGGGAGCATCTAGGCTCCATTGGCACCAATATGCTACACCTGGAAAAGCTTTCAATGAAGCAGGTTCCGAAATGTTTGAACAGTCTACAATGAACATTAGCGCATTTCCAAAGTTTCGGCTGCCAGATTTAAAACCCTGGGTTCCAGAGTGGCCCAGTGTCACTCGTATTCACGCGACGTGGTCCCTTCCAACTACCACATGTTTCCAAACTTGAACAACTGACTGGAAGGAACACCATTCTGAGGACAATTTTGACGTCAAACATGCTGCTGAGAGCTGTTTTCAGGACCCTGATCGACTACCGGCAGGCGACTGTTTTGGCCGTTGGGACGCTGACAGTATGAAAAAATTGGGGGGCGGAGGGCTGAAGCCCCATAAACCCATCCCCCGGGCTACGCGCCCGCACTACGCTGTCCCCTCAATTTTTGTTTTCAGTAATAATAACTCTTGGAGTCTTACGCCCAAAAACTAGGATGAAATTTTCAGGGACGCCTTAATGCAGGGCTCCGATAACTTGGACCATCTGGTGGGCTTTAGCGAGCGCCCAAGTCTCAGGACACGGACCTCTAGGAATTCACCACCACCGACATGCGGCTACCTTGGGTGGGATTTGATCGCGCAATTTTCGGGTCAGCAGTTGAGCCCCGTAAACACTAGCCCAGAGTAGCGGGTTCACATTTTTATTCAGGAAACGTGTCATTTTAAGAAAGGCCAAGCTTCCGCACCGGCGCACAGTAACCGCGATATACATTTTAGCTAACATAACATAAGAAAAAAGTGAGCTAGGTGTCTCACGAGTCATTCCTTGTTCTTGTCCCTCGAAGTCTTGAAATACACTTAATGTGCGCCAGTCTCAAAATCACCGGCGGCGGCGCGTCGGTATTTCCACCTCCGGCGGCGGCGCGTAAACGGCGCGGGGGTTTCATCTGATCGGCGGCGGCGCGGCGCGGGAGGTACATCGGAAAGTTGGTGGGGAGAGAAATTTGTTGCTTAAAATTTGAAAAACAAAATTTTTCACGGAAAGGGCGAGGCAGAATGCGATAGCAACATGTCGTAATGTTATACGAACTATGGCTAGCAGCTAACTTTGTTTCATCCGATCTCGCGTAAATCTACAAAACGCTGGTGCATGGGAATACGGCCGCTCCCGGGAGAGAAGCGGTTTTCATGCAGGTTTTCGTATGAGTAGTCATAACACGAAGCGTTGAGGTCACAGCGCGCAGAAGGGCATACGAGCCGTTGCTGATGTCTGCCGAGAGAGTGCTCACGACCACGCCCTTGAAGTCAAAGTTCACAGTTGCTGCTCGAGCCACGCAGCACCCCCCCACCGATGTCTCTCATGCTTCTTAGGCGAGAGTAAGACGGGCGGGGCGGTTATTTTCTGGTCGAGGAGCAATCGACGGCAGGCCTCACACGCAGGATGATGTTATGGCTGCGCCCTCTGTGCGACGAAGGTGGCCAGCTTGTTCCAGCTCTGCTTCAGCCGTGTTCCTCACCAGCGCTCGCGAGCTTTTACTCGCGACCACTGCACACGATGCGCGGAGCTATGTTATCAATTTGGACTTTATATCGAACATGACGGTGACGGTGCAAATATGTCCAGAGTGTCCATATAATATTTATGGCAATCAATATAGAAAACCCACACAAGCGGGCTCGCTTTTTTTTTTTCTACAGAGCTGCATCCTAGTCGCTGTGAAACGTTCGTCCGTTGGAAGAATAAAATAGTCCGGCGCCTTTTCTAATGGTTTCGTTCTGGTCTTCACTGCCCTTCTTACGGGCGATATGTCCTCGCCACATTCATATTTGTTCATAAACACGCGTACAATGTCAGCAGTTAGCGTTGAGCCGATCAGGACTTCGCGCTGTCGGCTACACCCTGTTATCTCCGCTTGCCCGATCAGAAACGCACAAAATGGAGCGAAATGATTTCATAGCGCTCGATAGTCATGCGAGACAATAAAGAAGGGGAGGGTGACTGCATGGAAAAGCAGGGTGGAAGACAATTCACAACTGATATTTCTCGCATATGGACCAATCGACAGTGTGTGCCCTAATGATGTCGTGTGAATCACCGTTCTGGCGTTACGAAGTGGGCCAAAAGGCGACAAACGCAAAGAAGAAATTACGCGCTCGATTTTGTATTTCCAGAGGCTGTTTGGGGGCCCTCTAAAAAGAGAGGGCGTACAAACACGGACGCAAGAGAGCAGTAAAGACACCACCAAAGCCGCTAACAACTGAAAAATTGCACAGCGGCGGAACAGAAGGTAGACACAAATAAATACTTTTCGGCGCATTCCAGGGCAAGAGGCGATACCTATCAATTGGGTGCGCGTGGTGGTCTACGTGAGAGATAACTGTTCACTATCTTGACTTCTGTCTTGTGTCCGTGTTTGCACGTCGTGTCTCTTTAACGTAGATGCCTACCAACTAGCTCAGCTATCTGTTATTGCAAGTTCTTCATTGCCTTCACTTCCATATTGATTTATCGATTCGCTCGAGTAAAAATGAAATGAAAAAATTGGCCGCGTATCTGCGTGCTTCGCTGCAAATGTCTTCTGAAGACGATAGAAGAGGCGCTGCGTGAAATATGGACGCCATCTGGCAATACGTCGGGAAACATGATTGCTGTGTTGCGGGCTGGTAGTCCCGGCGCAGCAGCAGGCGAAGACCGGCGGTGACCAACGCGACCGGCGGGGACGCCAGCCAGCCCGAACACGCGGTTTGGCGTGAAGTGCCGAGGCAGAAGAAACGTCCGCACTCAACGGGTACTCTCCACACACTCTTTTATTTACACATCGCCTGGGTAAAACAGGAATGCCAGAGCGGCGCCCCATGGCATTCGTACAGTGCAATACTGAACCGAAACCGAAACACAACAATGAGCTCGTGGAGAGGGAATGGAGACATCCCGCTGTCCATCGTGTTTGACCCGCCGCCAAACGCGCACGAGCGGGGGCGATGAACGCGGCTGAAGCTGAAATCAAAGGAGGCGGTCCACCTCGGTCGCCTATGAGCGCACATGCAGTAACATCCCTCCGCGTGTTAAAGCTGTCGTCGAGTGCTCAAGCAGAAAGCAAACGCCCCGCCCGCCTATAACGAGCATGCAGGGACGAGAGGAGGGGTTGTCGCTGGAGCAGAAATTCTGAACTTTGATTCTAAGGGCACTGTCGCGATCGCCGGAATGCGCCCTAAACGGTCGGCTCATGTACCCTTGTACGTGCTGCGGTCTTAACACGAAGAGAATTCGCGAAAAGAGCATGTCTCCCTGGACTTGCCCTATTCTGCTACACCAGCCTTTCGTAGAGTTACGCGATATCGCATCCAAAAGAGATAGCCAGCCTTACTCGGCGATCGCAATTTGTTACAATTGTAATTGCGATTTGTTGCCATCGCAACACTACTGCAATTTGTTGCTACCGCATTGAGTGCTTCGCCCTGGCGGTAAAAGTATGATTTTCTGTAACTCGATTTTTTCGAAACCAAATATTACAGCACAGATGTGATGGCTGCCATTTGTCCCGTTCGCGATGCAGACAAGAAACTATCCTCATCCAGGCGGCGCTTCCTCTCTTTGTCATTTTCTAGTTTGCTCTCCAAACATGTGCGCCTGGCGCGCGCTCTCCTGCTGCGCCCATTTTTCTGACGTGGGATGTAATAAGGGAGAGACAGAAGGAGAGAAAGAGAGTGGGACATAAATAAATAGATAGAAGGATAACGAGAGAGATAGAGAGAGAAAGAAAGAAAAAATATCAAAAGACAAAGAAAGATATAGACAGAGAGGGACAGATATGGAAAAAAGCAGAGACAAGAGAGACGTGCAATAAAGCGATCAAGCCAGAAAGAGAAAGAAAGAGGAAGCGCGAAACATATTGAGAGAGAGAAAATAAGAGAATGAATAAAAAAAATTAAAATAGCGAGGCAGAGACAAAACGAAACAGAAAGAAACCGTGACAATGTCAGCGCAAGGGCGAAGCAATGAATGCGATAGCAACACATTTTAATGTTATACGAAGTAAGGCTGGCAGCTAACTCTTTTTCACCCGGTCACCCGTAACTCTACAGAACCCTGCTTTAATAGAATATGACCTCTCCAGGGAGAGAAGCGGATTTCGCACAGTCTGTTCGTGTTGAGAGCGCAGCACGTGTGAGAGTATAAAGGCGTCTGGTGATGCCTACCGAGAGAGCCCGCGTGCCAGCGATCGCGACCACGCCCTTAGAATAAACTTCACAGTTGCTGCTCGGGTGACATATCCCCCTCCACGTTTTTTCATGCGCCTTTGAGGCGGGCGGGGCCTTATCTCTCTGCTTGAGGAGCAATCGAGCGCAGCCATCGCACGCGGGTTCATCATATGGCATGTGCCCTCCATGAGATGGAGATGCGTCCGCTCGTTTTATCTATGCCTGAGCCGCATTCGTCGCGCACGCTCGCGCACTTTTGTCTGCAGGATATTACCGATTCAGACTTTATACGGAACGTGACGGCGACGGCAAAACCCTTAGAGAGCGTAATTGCTATCGCAATAAAACGTTTTAATTATTAATCTACTTGGCGCTGTGATTGCGAAGCGATACCTAATTGAACCAGAATGATACCTAGACAGTACTCGTGCTTTACAATGGGATCACGTGAGCACTTCCTGCATCCGCGTGTCGGGCACGTGTGCCTAGTGAAGTCAGGACCAGTCCAGTGCGGACCAGCTCTTATGTGTCCCATTCTTGCGTGAGTCAATGCAAGCTGTGCAATTTTTTTAGAGCGCATATTTTAGGCGCCAGTCTCTGCGTGGAGTGACGTCGCCGTCAGTGGCGCAACCGATAGGCTTGTAAAAGAAACCGATAGACATGAAAAAATATAGCATGGCGGAAGACCAAAACAACAAGGAGACATCACAAAATGCTAATTACGCAACGAGTGTGTGGTTCATTGCCTCCTACCCCCTGCAATGTGCTCAGCCATAATTCTTCATGGTCATCTGCTACATGCAGCATTAGCAAGGTGCACTTAATAGCTTAAAGGTGTGTAAAGGGTGCCTCGCTTTTCCGCAGAAAGACGCATAATAGCGTAGTGGGTGCTGTCCTATTTCACAAAAAATTTGATTTGTGGCGTAGCCGATATCTTGCGGAAATCCAAAACTTCAAACACTGTTACACTTGCCTGAACGCGAAGCCGCACTCAGAATTCGCATTGGGCAGTATAGTAATCACCGGTGATTTTTTTTTTAAATCATACCGTCCAATCTAATATTTTCCGTTGCGAGCTAAGTTATAATCTTGAGCAAGATACTTCCCTCACGGATATGACGTTGAGAAAATGGACGCCAACGAGTAAAAAAGATCCGTCGCTGGGAATCGAACCCAGCACCTTCCAGCGGCGACCCACTGCAGGACAAAGGCCTTTCCCGTGTTCCGCCATCCAACCCTGTCCTGTGCATGCTGCTGCCACTTTAAACCCGCAAACGTCTTAATCTCCTGTGCCCACCTAACTTTCTGTCTTTACCTAGCGCGATGGCCTTCTCTTGGAATCCAGTCACTCTTAATGACACGCACTTAACTTGCCTACGTGCTACATGCCCTGCCCATGTGCATTTCTTTTCAATTTCAACTAAGATGCCCTTAATACTCGTTTGTTTCCTGACACACTCTGCTCCCATTTTGTTCCTTGAGGCTACACCTATAATTTTCTTTTAATGCGATAGCAATTATATGGACAGTCTCGACGAGTTTTTGCCGTCGCCGTCACCGTCATGTCCCGTAAGAAGTCCAAATTGATTTTATCTAGGCATCATATGTTCTACCGCGGGTAAAAGCGCGAGCGGGGGCGAAGACCGCGGGCGAATGAGAGATCAAATGAGCCGGCCTATTACCGACGCTCGGAGGGTGAATGGGATAACATAACCCCCCTCGGGAGGCCTGCCGTCGAAGCAGACAGGAAACGCCCTGCCCGTTTTAACAAGCATGAAAAAATGCGAGGGGAGGGGGGGGGGGCGTGTCGCGCGAGCAGCAACTTTGAACTCTGAATCTAAGGGCGCGGTCGCGATCGCTGGCGCGCGCGCTATTTCGACAGCCATCACAGCGGGCGGCACGTAAACCCTTCTACGGGCTGCACTCTCAACGCGAAGTGACTATGTGCAGAGCACCTCTCTCTGGAGGGGCCGTGTTCTCTTACACCAGCGTTTTGTAGTTACACGAGATCGCATACAAAACAGATAGCTGCCAGCCTCACTTCGTTTAACACTACAATTAGTGGCTATCGCATTCATTACTTCGCCCTTGCGGTGAATCTGCGACTTTTTTCATCGCTTGTTGAGTCGTTTTCAGTTTAGGTTTAACCCTCTTTGTAAGCCTCCTGGTTTCTGCAAGGTTAGTAAACACCGGTAAGACGCAACTGTTATATACCTTCTTCTTTAGTGATCATGGTAAACTGCCATTCATGATTGGAGAATGCTTGCCGAATGTGTTCCGTCCCATCCTTATTGTGTTATTTCAGTCTCATGGTTCGGCTCGATGGTTAGTACCTGCCCTAAATAGACGTATTCCTTTACAGGTTCCCGTGCCTCACTACGTATTGCAAAACGCTGCTCTCTTCCGGGACAGTTGCGGATAACTTTAGTTTTCTGGATATTGATTTTCAGACCTACCGCTCTGCTTCCCTCGTCCAATTCAGTAGTAATGAGCTGGCCAGTTTTGCTAAAACAATCTATCCACCGTCTTACAACAGATATGATGTTACCTGATCCTCACCAGCGGTTTTGCCTGTTTAGATTCCCTCTATTCTTTTCTTTACTTTCCATGTTGTTACTGGCGGGATGTCCACTTCCTCAAAGGCTAATGCTACTTCTTACGTTCTCTTCCTCCCGGCTCTTGTAGAGATCTCTGTAAAACTCCTCAGCTACTTGAACTAGCATATTCATATTGTTAGTGAATTTGCCTTCCCTGTCTCTTAGTGCATACATCTTGTTTTTGCATGTGCCCAGTTGTCTCTTCACCACTTTGAGGCAGGACCGTTCTTTAGAGCATGTTCAATTCTCTCCATGTTAAATGTTGTGATGTTGGTTACTTTATGTCTACTGATTATATTCAAAAGTTCAGCCAGTTCTATGTTTTCTGTTGTGTTTGAGACTTTCATGTTTTGCCGTTACTAAACTGTTTCGTTACCACGCCTATTCAAATGGATCACCGGTGATTGATGCTTTGAATCGTCAAATTTGGTATGTTTAATTTGTTTCTAGTGCACCTGGCACTTCTTACTATTTAGTCCAGCCACTGAACTTTCAGAATCAGTTTGAATTTGGCCGTTTTGGCAAAATAGTGATTTCTCACAGACCTTTGCGCGAACCAATGTGCGTGTGTTGTGGGGAAAATGCGCTTGGCTGACGAACTTGAGAGATATGCGTGCCGCTCGGGGTAATGTTTGAGTAATATCAAAGTTCTGTTATCAAAAGAACTTTTGCAATTCAAATATCAAATTATGGTGTCATCTTCGCAATTTGAGAGTGTTGAGCGGTAATAACTGCCTGAAATTTATGCCAGCTATTCACTAGAGAGCTGTAGTTTGGAGTTGAGGAAGATTTGTTCTACCAGAATTTATTTACGAAGGTACGCCGCATGCATAACGTGTGGACGTGGCCTTTTCAGCCAGTTTCCAGCAGCTTCTGTTCCGCTTCTATTGTTATATCAGACAGGGCCGCATCCCGTGTCGCTAGTCGCTCCTATGGCGGCGTCGTCACGCGCGCATGGGTGCCCACCTGCGCGGCGAGAAACGCGCGCCGCGCGAAACTGCTCGTGAATTTAGTGACGAAGATATTTGTCTCATCAGATGACAACACCTCAGCTTCAAGTTCTGAGGACGATGATGTTTTGCGTCAGCCTGGAACATCCGCAGGCGTTCAGGATTTGGTTTCATTTACGGCCTCAAGTGGTCTCCCCCGCCACGCGTGCTTAGCTGCTGACCTTTGTACACAATCTTACAGCTACTTTGGTTACATGCGAGGTCGACACGTCTCTGGGGCGCGAGGTGTGCTGGCGCCGGCTGCAAAGCTTCTCCTCACGACGAGAAAGCCGCCGGGGCAGATCTCGGCCTCGCACTACAGAGCGGCGCGAGACGTTTTTAGGACTGCACGTAATTTCGGCCTTGCTTTTTTGATACTATCTGCAAAAATACGAATAAATATGCTTGGATGCATATTTGGGAATGGCAACCTATGCGTAGAGAGGTGGCTCACGGAAAGATGTGACGCCAGACGAACTGGTGAAGTTTATTGCGCATCTGATTTATATAGGTGCCTTTCACATCGCTGGCACCTTTTTTATATTGGAACACCAGGAAAAAAAGAAAAAAAAAATTGTGCGGAAAGTGCTCGAGTGCACCTGTATCTCACGAAAAAAACAGAACATGCTTCACCGCACTGCACGAGCAGCGAAGCAGTACCTTGGTCCAGGTTTTTTGGTCTATTTAATAGAAACATTCTGTAGAACATATATTTATTTTTAGAGTATTCCGGAGTCATTTATCTCTGAATTTTTTCTTCTGCGTATTTTTGCATATATCGTGTTTTTATTTCTCGATTTATCAGCCGGCAGCAAAAAGTTGCGCACTTTCTATTTTTTATATTCCAAAATATTTTTTGCTTTACAACTTCTTATTTTAGAAATACCATTTGATTATGCATAATTTGGTATGCTGCATGAATGCTGGGGTGCTTTTCAATACGGCGAAAACTTTCGTTCCGACACATATGAAAAAAAAAGACGGTTGATTCCCTCCGTCATAGGAATCGAAATGCCACGAAAGTAAAGCGTGCCCTTACAGAAGTAACTGAATGTTTACTGTACATTGATATAAGAGAGTTTGCACAATGTATATGATGTCTGGCTGCTATAGCACCGTTTAACGTGGATGCACCCACTTTGATGATTCGTGGTACATATCCATCCCGACGACTAACGTACACGTTCAATGATTAAACTCTTGTGCTAGCTATAGTAGTTAATGGTGAAAGCGTAATCAGAGCACGAGGTGTGATAGCCAGAAGAGCGTCGCATATTGGACCCAGAACTTGGCTGCCATCCCCGCGGCATGTTAAAATGTGATTGAACACCACGGCCGGACTAGAGGGAAACGCAAAGCGCGTCGTGCCGCCCCCCGACCGGATTTTTCTCGGGGCGAGCGCGGGAGCGGGTAACACGGTGTAACAGCCAGGCGAGGCAGGCGCGCGTCGCAGACAAATTTTTGGTTTAGATTAGCGTGATGCTATGAGCGAGGCCGACGCTTTTACGACGCTTGGGCTAAGATCGCCACCTCGCGGTGTGCTAAGGCATTGACAAAATTGACGCGTCAAATGGGACAGATGTGTAACGCCTTGCAGGTGTTAATCGCGGAGGGAACAGTAATGACGAATTACTTTGCTTTAGCGCTCCCAGAGGGCAACACCACCCTGCCGACCAGGAGAATGGTAGATATAAAATACGCGTATGTAAAGCCTCTAGAGTAAGTGACCGTGGCACAGTGGAAAGCGTGCCCGGCATCTGTTGTTGCGGGCCGAGCGGTCGTGGGTTCGATGCCCGTTGACGGAACTTTTTTTTCTTTGCCATCTAATCGTGTAAATTTTGCGACGTCATTTACGTGACAGAAATACGTCACTGAAGTCTTGGTGGACCCCGGAATAAAATACTTTCGTGTTAAAATAACCATTTTCTCGCGGTAACGAAATAGTTATTGAGGTTTTTCGTCTCCTGGGAGAGATTGCTATTGTCCTGTCTTATTACTGTGCCTCCGACTTTCACTGCACAAGCCGTAATAATGCTTGTCAAATTATGATTCATTGCGTCAATGCTCAGGTCAGTTTCCTCGGTTAGAGCCGAATATCTGTCTGAAGCGAGACCCTGAATTGTTGTACTTTGCCTACCCGCACTAGCTGTTTAATTAGCTCTTTGCGTATCAGTCTCTGCCGTTCCTTCCCCAAGTCTAGGCGAATTCGAGACCTTACCCTTCTATGGTCACTGCATCGTATCTCGCCATCCACTTCCACATCCTACTCAATGCCAGGGTTTGCGCTCACTGTGAAGTCTATTTCATTCTTAGCTTCGCCATTAGGCCTCCTCCACGTCCAGTTACGGTTCCTCCGTTTTCGGTAGAAAGTATTCTAGATTACCAAATTATTGCGTTCAGATAACTCTACTAATGACTCCCCTCTTAAATTTGTAGAACCGATGCCATATTCCCTCGCTGCCTGGTCTCCAGCCTGCTTCTTGACTACTTAGGCATGAAAGTCGCCCCTCAGCAGAGTGTACTGTGTCTTTACCTTGTTCATTGCTGACTCCACGTCTTCATAGAAGCGTTAAGCTAAATTGTTCTCATGACTGGACGTAGGCGCCTAGGCGTGTACCACCTCAATCTTGTACCTGTTAATATGTTTAATTACAATACTTGCCGTCCTCTCATCAATGCGACAGTATTCGTCTATGTTGCCAGCTATTTTTTATGGATAAGGAATGCCACCCTACGTTTTCTTCTGTCAAGTAACCAATATAGCATAGGATGTGCCCGTTCATTAGCAGTGTATAGGCCTCACCTGTCCTCCCAACTTCACTGAGACCTATTACAACCCATTAAACACCATTAAAATGCACTGATAGACTCGCCTCACTAGACGACATTCTAACGTTAAACGTTACCAAGTTCGTTCCAAGTACAGTTTGCAAGTTCATTTTTATTGTGCTACGACCCAAATCGAGCGCATTCACCATTCACGATTGGGGACAGAGTCAGTTAGCATTACGTTATGTTTTTATAGGTTGGCATGAGGAACTGACTGTGCTTTCGCTAAGTCACATGGAAGTTAAAAACAGTGACGATGACATAACCAACTCTCGGTTAAGCAAGTGAAACCGGGTTTTCCTTTCGCAGAACGCATTTTAATAACGCAAGAACAACTTGAGCAATTGCGATAGCTATTATATGGGCACTCTCGGCGGGTTTTTGCCATTGCCGCCCCCCGCATATATATATATATATATATATATATATATATATATATATATATATATATATATATATATATATACTCTAACAAGGAACAAAATCAGAACAAAAAGCGCGCGACCAAAGATTCCAATATGCGACCCCTGGCTCCGCGGCGAGCTGCGTTAACCAATTCCGCCTCCCAGCATTCATCCTTCAGGATACTAACGGCGAGCTATTTGAATGCACCACTTACCGCTGGTGGTACGTAGACTTCGGAGGGATTCAGCGTGTTCGCTGCCGCCGGCATATGGCTTTAAATATGTAGGGCGCATCGACGCCAACAATCCTTCGTACTGGATGGTGAGAAGGGAGGTAGTGGACTCAGTGGCGTCGAATGCGTGACGCCGCCGATGTCGCCTCGCCAGCAGGCGTACGTCCGAGACGTTACATTCATCTCGATCAACGCTTCAGGTGCCTTTGATTGTCGCGACCCCTGGTGCGCAGCAGTATAAGCACCATTCGTGCCTGCGTGTCGCGTCTCCCCTCTAGCACTGCTGCGCACCAGGTGTCGCTAGCGTCGATTGCACTTGAAGCGTCTGTGACGACTGCAACATTAGCAGTTTCACTTCCCCCGTTGCCGCTGCCACGCAATGAGCCCAGTACCCCTCTTCTAGTTCTCGGTTGTGAAATGTCTCCTGGTTGAAGCAATATAGCGAAGTGATAGAAAGTGAAAGCTATACTGTTCGAACCAAATGGCGGCGACGCAGACACTAGGTGTCACGACCATGTCACCACCCTATGCGAAGGACCGCTTCAGTCAAGGTGTCTTAGCCTAAAGGTCGTCGGGCCGCTCGTGTTTTGCGGAGTTTGGATGCGCGCCTCCGACTTGTACTTTGACGTACAGAGCGTAGTCGCTACAGTTCTACTCGTTCCTCTAAAACAGGAATGAAAGCACGTTCCTCGTTCCTTCCCAATATAGAAACGACTTCCCGTTACAAGTTCCTCTCATGCGAAATGAACGTGCTTGACTTGCAATTCTAAAATTGGAACGTGTCGTTACATTGACGTTACATTTGATATATTTGAAGTTAAAATATAGTGTGAGACAAATCCTGAGTCGACAGAAAGTGAGCAACTTAAATCTCACATCACACTACGCATATTACACGAATTAGAACATTGCTGCAGCAGGTTATGTGGAGATAAATATTATCTAACGAAACGATGCTACATAATTTTTTAGATAATTCGATATACTTTAGACATGCCTAGCTTCAACATCAGTGCTCGCCGATTACAAGCTCAACAAATGTGGCAATTATCACGTTGATATTCAAATGTGCAATCAGGCTACTGAGCTTCAGATGTTCACATACAAGTTTTATCGCACGCACCAGTACAATTACGTTTCTTGCGCAAGAACCCACCTCCAAGTGAACAATATAGATACGTTTATTGTGTACGGATTCATATTGCAGTATGAGTGGGAAATAATGTCCAGAGTAAATCTTGGCAACGGCGACGCACTCATCATGCACCTTCGTGCACGCGGACCAACAATTTTGCTGCACCGCGAGTGCCGACTGAAATTAAGTTTGTCTACGCATTCTACGCAATCAGTTTGCGCCATGTCATGAAACCAGAGACGCCCTTCCCATAAGCGTCACTCTAAAACGCCGTTCGCCCACATTTGCGCTGGTGGTAGGATACCTCTAAAGCCCCTGAATGAAATAAAGCTAACGACATCTACTGTTAACTGCTCCTGGACTCCTCTCGTGCGCTTTTCCTCGATGCTCCGTGCGCCCATTGGCCGAACGCCGTCACGTACCCCTCAGGCTCTTTTTCTCTTGTTTGTTTTTGGTAGAATTCTATCGCGATTCCAAAGAGCTTGAGATGCGCACGTTACACCACGTGTCGCGCCCTTTTTGTATGTTTGCAGCGTGGGTATAGTCGTTTTGTGTTTGCGATGACATGTTGCTGTAGCTTCCTGTGCACTATGCGTGAAACGGAGAGCAAGCGTGTTTTCCGGATTCCGCCTGAGAAGCGAGATGCGGTATGGAGGAAAATTGGACCTAATCGAATCAGTCAAGCTGACTTCAAAGCGACTACAATGGCTTCGGCTCTAAGGCAAGCGAATGAGTCTTCGCACATCGCTAACTACGTTAGTTTTTCGTCCTTCTAAATGCCGCATATTCCCTTTCCGTTTCTTCGTAACGTTCGTACCTGACTTCCATCAAGTAGTCTTCAAACGCGTCTGCTTTCTGTTGACCACGGTGTAATATATGTTGTCACCGGGTCGTGAGGTTGACGAAGGCGGCAGGCGGCGTGTTAATACTAAACTCTTTATTTGGCCGGAATTGTGGCCGGGAAAAGCAAAAGTCAAGTACGGCAATAAACACTGGCGGAGAACAGAGCGTCGGCCGTGGATAAACTGATCATCACCGGGACGCGCCGTCTTTTATAGATCACGCATCGAACTTTCCAGCCTTACCACTGGTAGCTCTGGAATAATCTTGACTATTCGCGTCCTGCGCGCAATCTTAAGGAAATGATCTACGAAGATTCTCGAAAACTGCGGCGTGGTCAGCGTCGAGCGTTGCTAACCATCCTTGCGGGTTAAACCCGAATACATCAAAATAAAAAAAGAGAACTGGCCGTGGCAATGCCCTCTCCTGAATAAAGCATCGTCCCGATGCGTAAAAGAACATGGAAGTAAAAAATACATGTGACTCGAAATAACAACTATGAAGCAAGCAAAAGCAGAGTCCTCAGCTTCCTCAACGCACATAAAACGGCTTGAGGCGCACGACTTGCAAGACGTCAAGTAGTGCGCTGCGCCGATGAGAGTTTCCGACGCTGTCCGGAACAACCTTGTAGTCCAGTGCACCGAGACGTCGTGGCACCTTGCATGGCGAATAAGTCGTGACGCCGAGATTATCTTCGTCGATCGCAGCTGGCGGCATTGATTCGAACGTTGTTGCCGGGCTCCTTCCGTAGACCAACTTGTACGGCGACAGCTGCGTCGTTTCTTGTACTTGTCGTGCTGTATGCGAACGTCGCATATGGAAGATGGCATCCCACGTCTTGTGCTCGACGTCGACGAACATGGCCAGCATGTCGGCGATGGGCTTGTTTAGACGTTGGGTGAGGCAATTGGTCTGAGGGTGGTAGGCAGTGGTCCAGAGGTGCTTTGTCTGGCTGTATCACAAGATTACCTGAGTGAGCTCCGCAGTAAAATCCGCACCTCCGCCGGTCATGAGGACCTCTGTGGCGCCATGATGCAAGACGATGTCTTCAACGAAAGCTTTGCTACATCGGCGGCACTGCCTCTAGGCAAAGCCATGGTTTCGGCGTAGTGGGCGAGGTAGTTGGTAGCGATGACGATCCATTTATTTCCATAAGTCGACGTAGGAAACGGGCCCACTAGGTTCATACCGATATGCTGGAACGGTCGGCGAGGTGGCTCGATCGGATGAAAAAAGTCTGCTGGTCTTGTCGGCGGTGTCTTGCGTCGCTGGCAGTCTCGACATGTCCTTACATAGCGGCAAGGCGCAGCCAGTAGTACTTTTCCGGTATTCTTGCGAGCGTGCTGGAAACACCGACAAGACCAACCGTCGGGCCATAGTGTAGGGCATGGAGGACTTCTGGTATCAATGCTGAAGGAACCAGGACAAGGCATTTGGTTCGATGGGGCGAGAGTAAATTTCTTTAGGAGGACGCCGTTTCGCAAGGAAAACGACGACAGTCCTCGCTTGAGTGCCTTCCGAACAACGGCGGTCCTTCCCTCGAGGTATTCCACAAGGCCTCTGAGTTCTGGGTCCGCTCGCTGTCGTTCGGCAAAGTCATCGGCACTTACGGTTCCCAAGAAGCCGTCACCATCCTGGTCGTCCTGCGTCGGTGGGTCCGCGGGGGCGCGAAACAGGCATTCAGCGCCGGAGTGTTCTCTTCCGCACTTGTAAACGACGGTAATTTCAAATTCTTCAAGTCTTAGGCTTCACCGTGCGAGGTGACCTGAAGGCTCCGTCAAGTTAGCTAGACAACACACGGCGTGGTGGTCGCTCACAACATTGAAGGGCCGGCAGTAGATATAGAGGCGAAACTTCGATGTAGCACAGATAATGGCCAGGCACTCCTTTAAGGCGCATTCGCACTTGAGAAGCGAAGAGAAAGCGAAAGCGCCAGAGCGGCCGGAAAACCGTTTTCGCGCGCGTCGGAAATGTTCACATTTGTTCTGCCTCTCCAGCATGCTGTCGCCGCCGCCGCCGCCGCCTTCGCCACTTCGAGAATTCATTCTCTTTTCCCCGTTTCCTGAGCATTTAATTTCGTACCGAATTCAAATTGAGCATGCAAAACACGGAAAATAAATAGCTTTCACCTTTTCAAACCGCCGTTTCGGGAGATACACCAGCAGAAACTACATAAGCGGACACGGCAGCAGTGGCTGCGGCGGCGGATTCACCCGGCTTTGCAAGAAGCGAGACACGTTGGGGCACGCCGACTCGCTACTGCTACACCTTTTTCTACTTCCAGTGTTCTTGTCAATCGTAATCCAAACCAGGTTCTCGAGGAACGCGTCCTTGTCGAGGCTGTGAGTCTTGTCGTGCTGGACGGGTAGTTTGCAAATGCGCCGATGTGAGCCACCGCCGACGCCTTGGCCGCCATGTTGAATTTGCGGTCTGTTGTTTACGTCACGTGATTTGAGCTAGCGCAGCCAAAGTACGGCTTCCCATGAAGCGGAAAGGCGATCCGCTTTCGCGTGGCGGAAAAATCGGTCTCGGACCGATTTTTTCGCGTCCGCCTCGCGGCGTGGTTTTCCGGCCGCTTAGGCGGCGAAGCGAGTGAATTTCCGGTGAGTTTTGCCGCTTTCGCCCCCATCGAGGCCAAGTGTGAACGCGCCATTACTGTTGTGGAATAGTTGCTTTCTGTCTTTGATAGCGACTGGCTAGCATAACAGATAAGCCTCTCCTCAAGGACGGCGACGAGCCCTACGCTGGTTGCGTCGATGTGGATTTCCATATCGACGTATTCGTCGAAATGCTCTAGTATCAGAGGCATCTGAAGGCGTCGTTTCAGTTCTTGAAAGGCATCGATTTGCGCCGTTTCCCACGTTTCTCTCCACTGTTTCAAAACCTGTCACAATAAACACATCAGGCTGCATCAGGCAAAATGCGATACATTTAAATCTTCATTTTTTCGATAGGCTGTTGAAATTTGGAACGCATTACCAAAAAATCTGTCGATCTGTGGAAGAATTTATCGCGAAACTAGAAGCCTTTTTTGACTGTATGTACTTCGAAATATAAACGTTTGCAGGAACTTGTGTAATTGTATGGTGCATCTTGAGATGTGATGACATTTTTGGAATGTTCTGTAGAGTAATATTTATTAAATATATTATGCTATATCCCTTTTTACATCGTATGGCAAATGGAGCAATGTTTCATATGGTGATTGCTATAATGGCTACATGCTAAGCTTCGTTTTGTTTTGCTTTGTTATCCACCTTTCTCCTTCATTCAGTTCTACAATTCCCATGTTCAAGTGCAGCTTTTCTAACAACTTCTTGTTGGGACCTGTACAAAGGCCTGTAGTTTTGTTAAATAAAAAATAAATAAATGGCACGTCTGTCTTCGTGAGGCGCGTTAGCGGCTCCGCTATTTGTGAAAAGTGCTTGAGTAAGCGTCTGTAGAAGGCGCACAAGCCGAGAAATCGGCGTACGGCATTCATCTCGGTGGGGGGCGGGAAGGTAGTAATGGCAGTTGTTTTCAGCGGGTCAGGGCAAACGCCATCCTTGCTGAACACGTGACCCAAAACCAACAGCTCCTCGTACGCGAAGCGGCGCTTTACAGGGTTCAAGATGAGTCCGCAGGTCTTGATTGCTCGAAGTACAGCTTCAAAGCGCCGAAGGTGTTCGTCGAAGTTTGAGCCAAGCAAAACGACGTCGTTCAAGTATGCGAGGCACGTCTGCCACTTCAAGTCGGCTAGTACTGTATTCATGACGCGTTCAAATGTCGCAGATGCAGAACAAAGACTAAAGGGCATGACCTCAAGCTCCAACAGGCCGTCTGGTGGTGTAAAGGCAGTCTTTTCTCGGTCTCAGTCGTCGACTTCTGTTTGGCAGTAGCCGGTCTTGACCTCCATCGACGAAAAGTACCTCGTGTTGTGGAGTCGATTTAGGGCGTCGTCTATTCGTGGAAGAGGGCACACGTCCTTGTTCGCGACCTTGTTCAGGCGACGATAACCGACGTAGAAACGTAGGGTTCCATCGCTATTCCTCACTAACACCACAGGTGATGCCGACGTACTCTTGGTTGGTTGGGTGACGTCGTCCCGTAGCTTTTTGTCGACCTGTTTCTTAACAGCATCGCGTTCTCGCGTCGAAACTCGGTACGGGCTCTGACGGATTGGCGGAGCAATTTTTTCTGTCATGATCCGATGTATCGCGACGTGGGTCTCTAATTTTTGACGACGACGAGAAGCAGTCCTTGAATTGCAGGAGGAAAGCTTTAAGCTGGTTTTACTTGTGCAACGGGAGGCTTGCGTTGACGTCGAAATATGGTTGGGGTCCTCGATCCGTCTATGCAGGTTCGGAGATTCGGTAGCATTGAAGAGGGCGGAAGTGTCTGGCGTCCACGAATTCTTCGATGTAGGCGACCCTCGCACCAATGTTGAGGTGCCTATATTCATGGCTGAAGTTTGTCAGCACTACCTTTGCTTTCCTATCACGCAGCTCAGCTATGCCTCATGCGAAGCAAATCTGACGGTTCAGAAGCAAGTGCTCAGCACCCTCGATAACGCCTTGAAGGTCTGCGGTTTCTTCAGTGCCGACGGAAATGATGGCAAGGAAAGAATGGATGCGCGCAAACTATACACAAGGACGCAGAAGACACGGACGAGCGCAAATGATGATGCTGGAGAAAGGCGGAATGGTGACGTGCTCTTCTATCACATTTAATGCGGGGTTCCCTGGCGTCGGGTTCGGCGGCAGAGCTTTTACTGCGATAGCGATAATGTGGCCACTCTCTGCTCGATTTTGCCGTCGGCGTCGCCGTCATGTACCATATATATATATATATATATATATATATATATCGTGGCCTTCCTAAGCGGTCTAGACTTTCTTCAACCTCGTGGCGAACAGTCCACTGACACGAAATAGTCGGCTCCAGTCTAGACCAGAGCGGTGACGTTGTGGCTACCGAATAGTACATCGAGGTAGCTAGTCCGTCGTCTTGCGTTGCGGTGAAGTCGCGGCGTCGGGACACGGCTACCTCGGCTGGTCCCGCTGCTTCTACGTCGCGTCGGCAGGTCTTCTTCAGGCGCCGCGGTTTCGTCGTCAGGGCTCAGTCTGGTGTGCCTCGTATTCGTAAGATTTCGTCGCAGCGTTGTCCCCGCCGGCGGAAGCTCTTCGGCAGTTCGTCGTACAGCAACCGCACCGCCATCGGTTGCTGGCCTTAGTTGTCCGGATATGGGCCCGCGGAACGGTCCCGGTTAGGGCCGCTGTACTGCTGTCCTCGTTGAGGGGACCGGTAGCGTCCAGACGATGGCGAACGCGATGGGCCTCGAGGTGTCCATTCAGTGGTGGCCAAGTAGTCGTTAATGTCGCGTGGCCGCTCACCGCACTGTGGACGCGGTGCGTTGACAGCGAATTCCCATAAATCCATGTGGCCGTGCTGGCAGCGACGGTATGTGTGACCGGCTTCCCCGCAGCAGTAGCAGACAGGGCGGTTGTCAGGGGCGCGCCAAATGTCGGTTTTCCTTGGCGCGTAGTTCGGCGGACCTACAGGTGCGCGGTATAGCATCGGTGGCGGCGTTGTCTGGATGAAACTGTGGCGGTGCGGCGTCTTCACGTGGGTGCGGAGCAGGAACCTTACGACGCCATGCATCAGCGTGGCTCATAACCTGCGGCTGCGGCTCTGATAGCTGAGGAACGCCCAGGGATTGCTGGATCTCCTGGCGCACGATGTCGGCAATGAAATCCACTTGAAGCTTCGATGGAGACAGAATTTTAGATGCGAAGTATCTTATGGCGGAGTTCAATCCGGTGGTGGTGGTGGTGGTGGTGTGCGGCGTGACCGCCCTTACTGCGCATGTGCATACCCTCTCCCCTTCCGCCCTCTGCAGTTTCCCTATCCCCCCTCACCACTTCCCCTCTCCTCTTTCCCACTCTCATATTCCCCTCTCCCCTCCCCCTTTCCACTCTTCCTCTGAAACGCGGGCTAGACATGCCGAAATTCTCTCCTGCGCAACGCCGCGATGAGCACCAGCGCATGCGCGTCCCTTCCCCCTCTGTCTCCTCTCCTACGCTGCCCCCTCTCGCACGCCTGCCGACTGCGTTCCCCGCTCGCCCAAGTCCCAATCCTTGAATTTTTAGACCATTTCAACGCTTCGAGCCAGGTTTCGCTGTCTTGACTTTGCGATCCTTGGAAGGTCGGCGGCTCTCTGCGTGGTTGCATCACGCTTGCTGCAGGGGACACCGCGGCCGTCATCGCGCCTGTTGGATTCGTTGCCGGGACTTTTGGCTTGTCCTGTAGGAGTCTGAACTGTGGGGGGGAGCGGTGGTTGGGCGGTCTTTTCAGTCTGCGGCTAGCTCGACTCTCAGTGATGGCGTCGGTGTCTTCGCCACGAATTGGGCTGGGTTCACGGCTTGACGGGGGCGTCCGGAACATGAAAGAACAGCACCTCCACCAGATGTCACGGGGTCGTGACTTCGATGACGGCTGCAGCCGGCGTCTTAATACTAAACTCTTTATTTCGCGCCGTCTTTTATACATCACGCATCTAACCTTCCAGCCTTATCATTGGTGGTCGTGCAAGCTCTGGAATAATCTTGACTATTCGCGTCTTAATCTTAAATGTATGATCTGCGAAGTTTCTCGAACAATGGGGCGTGGTCAGCGTCAAGCGTTGCTAACCGTTTTTGCGGGTCAAACCAGAATACATCAAAATAAAGCGAGAAGCGGCCGTGGCATAATAATAATAATATAATAATAATAATAATAATAATAATAATAATAATAATAATAATAATAATAATAATAATAATAATAATATCTGGGGTTTAACGTTCCAAAACAACGATATGATTATGAGAGACGGCGTAGTGGAGGGCTCAAGAAATTTCGACCCCCCGGCGTTCTTTAACGTGCACCTAAACCGGAGTACACGGGCCTCAATCATTTTCGCCGCCATTGGACCAAGAAAGAGCGACGACACGTGCGGTATATTTCAGTGTCTTGCCGCCAACAACAAGGCTACCGCCACAACAAGGCTACCCAAGCGCCAACACATTTCTATGTCCTCTCGTAACTTTTAGCCAGCCAGTAATAACATTACATGAAAAACAAAAACTGATCGAAATACCAGCTGACGAGCGCGATTGGTTTGCGGCAACATAGTTTATTGCGAAGAGCTCGGCCTCGCGTAGGGGGAGCCGTGGTCGACAGAAAGAGCAAACGCCAACGCAGGGCGAGGAGGGAGGACATTGCGTTAGTTTTATTTCATTCAGGGACACTATATCCCTCCGCTCAGTTATCCTTACCCGCGGAAAGAAAGTGTGCACAGATGCCGGTGCGTGGGTACAGTAGTTACATGGTCGGCTGCTCAGCCGAAGGTCGCGGTTTCGATCGAGGCCACAGCCACCTCACTTTCGATGGAGGCGAAACTGCTATGCGTCGGGGTACTTATATTCAGGCGCACGTTAACCAAATCCAAGTGGTCGAAATTTCCAGAGCCCCTCACTACGGTGTACCTGATATTCATATCGTGGTCTTGGCATGCTAAACCAGCAATTAATATTGGCACGCCGGCAAAGACGACAGTTTAACGACGAATAATTAAGCTTTAGTGGATTCGAGTGTGTTTTATTTTACAGGACATACATTGAAACATTTACTGTATGCTCAAACTACTCGCGCGCTAACGGTCAGTGCCAATACGCTCACGTAATATGCGCGTACCCCTTCGCCTACTAAATGTAAGTAATCCACGTGGTCACAAATTTGTTCTACGCATGTGTGCCTGCTTGGCTGAGTGAGCTAACATTTTCCTCGAGCTTCTTAGCGATGACCAATATGTGGGCACTTGGCGCTTCCGGACACGGACACAAAAAGCAAGTGTTACACGGTAAATTGTTAAGCGTAGATGAGGACTGTAACTTCTCACGTTTCATCATGACTCTCAAAGTTATGCTTTGCGACACATCGTTAATGGTTAGTCTAAACATGCTTGCTCAAGATAGGATTGTGGTCAGGTAACGCAAAGGCCGACCAGCTTCCCCGATCGCTCAGGCTTGGCGCCGCTAGTGCGATGCTGCCTTAATTTTAATTGCGAAGCATTTCTTAGCGGACCTTTGGCACTTTGAGCATTTATATCTACATATCTATCAATCTATCTGTCTAGCCGCCTACGTCTCGGTGCTCTCATGATCGCCTCCTTACCTTGGTGTAGGCTAAAATTTGCATGGGAGTGTAAGAGGGCTTGAGGAATATGACTGTCGGGTCATACCATGAATACCGTGAAAGTCCTGTCGCGTACATCGTCGAACACTTTCCTTCAGACACGTGTGGCACATATCCGTTTACTATGGGCACCGGTGTACGGGTATGCGCCACAGGTGACTGACAGTTTATATCGACCCAGGAACGGCGAGAACAGACATTGGTAACTTAAATGCTAGAGCGTTAAAAAACATTACACCATCTCCCACTCAAGGGAACCACGAGGGGATGCGAAGCAGCATTGGGGGAGCACACCAAGTTTCCGTTGCGTTCACTTTGCGTTTTCGTTAGTGTGTGAGGTTTGTACTTTGTGTTTGTGTTATTATTACGTTGTGTTTGTGCGCTACTTTCCGTTAGCGCCGAGGGAACGAGTAGCGCCTACGTTGACGTTCCAACTCATCTGAACAGGAGGGAAGCGAGAATGACGAAAGCCGACCGAGCGTACGCGCTTATATACACCTGAAATGAGGGAGGGAGAGGAGAGAGCATTCTGCGTGGCAATCCGGTATTCTACCACAGAGCCACGCCAGGTCTATAAACAGGTTGGGAAAAACAGCTTATGCAGGCCTAATACCGGTGCAACGTGAGTTGTGCTTGTGGTGCTGGTTATCTAATTTTACAAGAAAGCAATAATACAACATGTGTACTCCCACGATACAGGCGTGATATCAAATTACCATCTGTGGTTCCAGGGTTGGCTAAGCTTTTATAGCAGTGTAATAAACATTACATTTTTATTCTCGTGAATCAGCAAGCTATATTGAAATACTGCTCGACCCCGGTGGACGACATTAGCGGAAGCTACGTGTGATATTCACATGGTTGAACCATACAGTGCACTTTGTTTCGATAATACTGACGTGTGTACTCTAACCTGAGGGGTGATGTTGCGACACATCATAATTACCCTTTAAATTCCAGTGTTGTCGATGTGCCCGGTAACCCCACGATGTGCACATAGCTACTACACTTAGAAATACACGTCCATTCACCTCGTAACGCTTGGCTGAAAGCCATAATGTACAGCAGAGAAGTACTTGCTGAATGCTTCGCATGAAGCCAATTCATTCAGGTGCGCGTTAAAAAACCCCAGGTGGTCGAAATTTTCGGAGCCCTCCACTACGGCGTATCTCATAATGATATCGTGGATTTGGGACGTTCAACACCAGATATTTCTATTATGAAACCGATTCTTACAACGCGTGGGATCTGTCGATTTTTGTTTTTTTGCAACGATATTTACTTTCTCATTTGTTCAAAGGTCCTTGGAAGATGTGGACCACGCGTTCACCATCGGAGCCTCAAATGTGAAATGCATGATGCCTGAACAGGAACAAGTGTCACAGACAGGCTCGTCGATGCATTGATACATGTACCTATCTTCGTCAATGCACCTCACCATCCTTGGCGTGTTCGTTAGGAAACGCTTGGAAGTGACATCACGTCATGTGGTGCCACTGTCAGTGCTTGTCATCTGGAAAAGAAAAAAAAACTTAGAACTTCAGACCACGTCTGGCAATTTATTTACATTGCAGCATCGGCATCGAAATGAGACGCTTGAGAGTATAAAAATAGGTAAATGAATTACACTTTCGAGTAACTGAATTTTTTTAGGATATACGTGTGTTTTATTTATTGGCCGCATTACATTGTCAAGCGATATACGTAATTGGAAGGGCTGCAGAATATCTAGGTGGCCTGCGGTAACAAAGTATATGTTGAACTACTTTTTTGTTTTGGAAAGACGTTTCGTACAATTAAATAAAAGTAGAACTAGTATATATTACCACGTGCGTTTCTTATCATCACTTTTGCTGTATTCGGTTTTTCGCCCACAAAGGCTGTCAACAACGCTCAGCGCAAACCGCGCCACATTGTTCGCGAAGCTTCGCGGTTATTGTAGATCATTTTTGTTAAGATTGCGCGCAAGACGCGAACACTCGAGCTTATTCTAGAGATTGCGCAACAACCAGCGATATCGCTAGAAAGTTCGATAGCGCCTGTATAACAGCCGACGCGCTTGACGGCTTGTCAGTTGAGCGACGGTCGACGCTCTGTTCGCCGCTATGAGTGTATTGCTGTAGTTGACCTTTAGTTTCCCAGCCACAAGTTCGGCCAAATAAAGAGTTTCATCTCTGACGTGCTGACTGCTGCCCTCCTCGACGTCACGACCACGTGACAATATTCTCCTATCTTCAGTTTGAGTACTGTAGACTTCAAGTGAACCTAATGAATAAAGATCAGGCCCTGAGGTTCTCTACCTTACTGATTTCGTGCTGAGCTTTATGACTTGTTTGTTAAAGACAGTAGGGCGTGTACTTCTACAAAATGTATCATTTAATGCATTTCCAAATTAAGCGCTTATGACGTCTGCAACAATACCTATGCGATGGCAGCAACTGCATAAATTGCCGCTCTCCCTCCCCCAACTTTAGCAAAGAAAACAGCACTATTAAAAAACCAGAAATTAGTATAAGTTCCGTGCTCGCGGATCTATTAGCAAGAACGTTGTTATTAAGAACGAAGCCATGACTACTATGCTAAAAATTACTGCGCTTGCGCTGGTGTTTATTTTTGCGGGAAGATGGTGTAATGCAGATGGAGATTCAATAATGGAGAGCACTCCAGAAAGCTCACCACCAACTGTGCCACCACAGGAAGCTGAGCAAGAAAGTTCTACTTCGTCCGGTGAACAAGGCGCGGAATCAACTACAGCAAACCTGTTCTATGAGGTAAGAGTTTTCGCACGAGTAGCTCTGTAACTGCAATTGTATTTATGCCATTTTTTCTCTACTTGGACTGCGCATCGTTTACATCTTAGTCCAAATAACGGGGCCGTAGTTATCTGACGGCTCTGTGTGCGAGATGCAGTAATATTATTACGCCGTCTAGGTGCCAGACTAAGAAGAAGAAGAAGAAGTCTGTAGATGTGGATGTGGAGTCTAACTGTAGAGGTGGCTCGCCATGACAATGGCGAGCCAATCACCAAGTGACGTTCCCGATGCTCGCACAAAATGATTGTCGCAATTTTCTCATTCTTCAAATGCGCATGCTCCTTTCTTTGGCTCAAATATTGTGCGTGCTGGCGAGTCGAGCAGCTACCACTTAATATGTAAAAAAACTCACAGTTGCACCGCAAAGGTGAAGTAATAAATGCGACAGCAACAAATTAGAATGTCACACGAAGAACGGCAAGCAGCTCGAAACTTGCACTGCGCTGGTCACACAGGACGAGCGCTTGCTAACAACAGTCACAGTTGTTACTTTGTGTTTGAGCAGCGCGCTACAAGTGTGGACCAGCACAACCAACCTCGCCAAAAACTTCTTTAGCCAAGTATTTCTCTATTTTGTCTCGTTCTGTCTATTTCTCTCTTCCTCTTCCTTTTTACCCCTTTATTTCTCTCTGTCTGTCTTCATATTCATTATCTCACCCAACAAGTAATGGCCTCCCACGCCGCACAAATTGGTGCACGTGTTCTGAGAGCGAAGCAGAAGACCAAGAAGAAGGCTAAAACAGCGGGCGCCGGTTCATATGGATGATAATTTCTGTTCGAACTGCACGGTGCAACAAAACGCTTAAACAGCTCCGGTGCTGCAACTACTACTGTAATACATCTCCTAGTTGAAGCCAGGATGGCAGCGTTTCGTGGAAACGGAGTTGTTACTGAGAGACGTTGCGTACAGCAGAAATCCAGAACATAGTAGAGTGGTGCATTAATGGAAAATGAATTTGACACATTTGAAGTTTAAGGCGCGAATAAGACACGGATGAAGATAAGGAACACACACACGGAGCGCTCCGTGTGTGTGTTCCCTATCTTCGTCCGTGTCTTATTCGCGCCTTAAACTTCAAATATGTTACACCAACAAGCCCAGTCTGCCATTCTTACATCGTAAATTTGACACCATCGAGTAATAGGTTCTAGTGTTGCAGAGTTTGCGCGGATTTTTTTATTGCGCACATACAAAGCGGTTGCGCCTCAGTGTGGCAGTCGTTGCGAGGAACTGAAACTGCTAAATTATGACATATTATCGTAAAAAAGTTAACGTAGAGTGGCCATTTGCCGAACATGGGGGGTGTTTAACGAATTCTGAACTTTTTTTAGCCAATGCGGCGATGTTATTACGAGGTACAGCCACAGGCGTGCGCACTTCGCGCTGGCACATATGTACGTTCCAGAGGATGGTAATTTAATTATGCAAATATTGTTTTCCAGACTTAGACATTGCCTACCGCGGATTTAGGAGAAAAGAATGAATGGTATTGCGAAATCTAGAATACCTCGTGGAAGCTCTACTGCCTGCATTTGATTTCGACAGCATGCGGTTACTCATAGTAGAGCATTAAATTAGATATATACATTTCACCGCAAACGATTCGAGCATTTATCCAAGGAAGCATTTTGTTTTTCATCATTGCTCGCCTATTTTATGTCCACCTTGAGGACATAAAATAGGCGAGTCTCTTCACTAAATAATAGTCTCTTCACTAATCCCCCATTGAACCTATCCAGCGTCTTCATTACTATTTTTGTGTGTTTGTGGCATGTACAAGAACGAAGAAAGCAGTCAGGTAGCGGTATCCGTAATGCGGACTCCCTTGACGTCAAGTGGCACGCCGTGTAGTGGTTGATTGTGTGGGAATCGAGCGCGCCCTTCCCTTTGGCGCCTCGTTCCCCAGCTAGCGCGCGTGTTGGCCCCGCGCGGCTCGAGCGCCGGGAACCGCCGTTACTCGGCGGTATGGCGACCGCGGCGGCAGCGCCAGGCCTCTTTGTCTGGTGCAAGCCATGCGTCAGCCTCCCGGCGCGCGGGCACGCGTCCGGACATGCCTCGACATACTCACATGCTCACGCCACCAAGCTAGCTTACGTCACTGCGCAAGGCCTCTCCTCATTGGCCGCCAGTGACAACCCCCTTCCCCCTTGAGCTCGCTTCTGTCTGGCGCGGGCTTGCCCGCGTCAGATGCTCTCAGGCTAGCACGAGAGGTTGACGCGCTGCTCTAGCAGGCGGCTTCTCGTTCGTGTGCTCGACCGCTGCCCTTTGTGTGGTAGTCCTAGCGCCGCTGGCAAGCGTACTCGTTCGGTCTTGCGGAGTTCCCCTTACGGCCTGCAAGCCTGTGAGTGTCGTACTGTGCTGCATCTTGGGTTAATAACCGTTGTTGCTGTTACCCTGCCTCGTGCGTGGTTTCTGCGCCGTGTCGGAGAGAAACGACGAACCCGGCCGCAGCGTCGTCGCACGCAGCGGCAGTGGAGAACGTCGCGTCCCTGCACGGTCGCGCTCGTAGGTAAGCCTAGTGCAAACCTATCTCCACATAACTGGCGCCCAACTTGGTTTCGGCATGGCTTCAGAGCAGACCCCCTCGAGGCGCTCGTTCCTGTTCGATCCTGTGGCGACGGACTTGATCTCGTTCGAGGCGGACGGCTGCGACAGCACGGGTTACGGCCCTCTTGGCGACCCTCTGCTTTCGTTCACCGGGAGAGATCCCTTTTTCGGGCCCCCCTACAGTGATGTGAGCCGCTTGAACGAGAACCACAGTCCTAGCCAAGCCAGTAACGGGCTGGATCAGCTGTTCGAGGCTCACGCGCTTACGGGCCCGTCCCCGGCGCAGTCTCCGCTCGCTGGCCTTTCCCCGTCAGCAGCACGGTTGACAGCTCAAATCGCCGCACCCGATCCTTCCTACCGGGGGCACTCAGGTGTTGGCGGGAACGCGTTTCCTGACCCGCCGTGGTCGCGAGCGCAAAGGGTTGACAATGTCGTGCGCGAGCCAGCTCGCTTGGCCGACAACGTCGCCCCGTTTCCCGACGCTTGCATGCCTCAGTTCACGTTGGCGGTACTTTCGACAGACGTGGCCACCGTGCTCCGCGGTCGATCCGCTTGCCTATCGTGTGAGGCCTCATGCGCCGTCGGAGCGGGAACAAACCTAACCTCCTCCATGCCGTTTACTGGCCCTTTTTCGGTCTGACGTGCATGCCGGAGAACAGGCGCGCGACCCTGTTACGGCCGCGCCTGCGTCGGAGCAATCGCCGCTGCACGCAACTGCGGGCGCAGCTCCTAAACGTCCTGTTGGAAGTGGCGCGCTCGCAGCCTTGTGCTTTAAAGGGAGACCTCGAGCCCCCTCAGCCAAGCGCACCGAGTAACCTACGGGTACCTCTGCCTGAGTACAGCGGTTATTCGGACCGCATGAGTGCCACAGAGTACCTCGAGGCGCTGCACTGCTATCAGCGGGCGATGGGGCTGAGCGACAGCGTTATGCTTGGTAGTGTATTGCCTGTATCGCTGACAGCCCAAGCGGCGCGGTGGTACCGACTTGTCGGCCACCAAGCTCGTTCGATGGAGGAGTTTAGGGCGCTCTTCCGTAGCGAATTCCTTCCTCCTGACTACGAGCGCCGCATGCGTCGTGAGCTAGAGCTCCGAACACAGCATCCCGACGAATGTCTCCTCGAGTACGTCCGGGCTTTGCAGGAGCTCTACCTCCTTGCCGACCCTACGGCATCAGACGCTGAGAAGGTAGAGCGAGCCATTCGCCAGGCTCATCCAACCTTCGCCGCTTACCTTCGGAGCGCCCGTTATCGTAACCTAAACGAGCTGGCCTCCGATGCGAAGCGTATTCAGGGCGACATACTGGCGGCGAGAGCCTACCGCCCGCCGCCACCGCCGTCCGCTTCTCTCGAGCCTCGTTGTGCGTGGGCTGGTGGTGACTCGTCACTCCGTAATCCCCCTAAACACGAGGTGGCCTCGGCCGTGAGAGAGCAACGAGACGCGCCGGACGTTTCGGACCGCGCTCTCGACCCGTACTCGTACGCCCGGGCGTGCCCCTTTGCACTGCAGGGCGAACGAGAACGGAACCCCCGTGCCTCAATGCACGAGGAGAGATCCGATCGCGGAGCCCCCCCAGCGGCTAGCGAACGGAGGCCTCCTAGCTCAGTACGAGAGCATGGGGGTGTAACCCAACCTCTGGCACCGATGGCGTGTCGCGCTGGACATGACTTTCCAGCCACGCCGGCGCCGTTCATCGCCCTTACGATCGCTGGTCGAGAGTTTGCGGCGTTGCTGGATAGCGGGGCTTCGATCTCGCTGTTCGGCGAAGAGGTTATGGCTCATTTGCGCGACCGCTCTGTCCGCATTCGAGCTTGCGACACTGCCTTCCATCTCGCCAGCGGTACCGCCACCTCGTGCGGCGCTGCGCAGTTGGTTGTGCGCTGGGAGAATCGCGCGCGCCGACAGCGCTTCGTGCATCTCCCGGGTCTTTCCGTGCCCGTGATTCTCGGTCGCGACTTTCTCGCGCACACGGGTATCGTGATAGACGTCGCGAGCGGAGGCTACAGGGACGGCCCTTCCGGCGCCCTACGGCCATTCGCTACACCTCCCGTGGTCTCGGCTGCCCGTAAGTCGCCGGGCGCCACGAGAGAGCAGGAGGAGAGGAGACAAAGCGTGGCCCCCTCGGCCCGTGTCTCTCACTCCGGCGCCGAGCCTGGCCCTTTGGCCGGCGCGGCGGAAAACGGTCCGTGCCTACCTCTTTCTCTCGAGCATAGCGCTACCGTGGTGGACGAGGTCTCGGCTACGCCGGTGACCACCCCGGTAAGCAGCAGCTCGGATCGCTCGCTGCCCGCCTTTGCCGGACAGCTTGTCGACACATGAGAAGGCCGCCTGTCGTCGCTGTTGACACGTTTCAGTGACATGTTCACGGAACGCCCGGGTTTGCACCTCTCTGGTGAGGCACCGGATTGACGCAGGCGACGCACAACCGTGGAAATGCGATCCTCGCCCCGTCAGTGCGGCAAAGAGGAAAGCAATTGACCAGGCATTGGATGAGTTGATTGAGACCGGAGTTGTCCAACGCTCAAACAGTCCCTGGGGTTCACCGGTGGTAATGGTCCCCAAAAGAGACGGCTCTCACCGGTTCTGTGTGGACTACCGCCGGCTGAACGAGGTCACGAGGAAGGATGCTTATCCTATGCCTAACGTTGACTCCGATCGTGGCTGCGCTAGGCGGTGCTTGCTACTTCAGCACCTTGGATGCTAGCCGCGGTTACCTGCAGGTTTCAGATGGAGCCGGCTGACGCGGAGAAAACTAAGCGTTCACCTCCCACAGAGGTTTGTACGAGTTTACCCGCATGCCGTTTGGCTGTTCTGGAGCTGCAGCTACGTTCCAGAGACTGATAGACCGCGTTTCTCGGGGACGCTAAATGGCAACACGCCATGGCGTACCTCGACGACATCGTCATCTTCTCTCGAACGTTCGAGGAGCACCTCCGCCACTTGGAGGATGTCCCCGAGAGGTTGCGTGCCGCCGGGTTGACCTTGAACCCGAAGAAAGCTCAAATAGCTGAGACTCGCATTTCATTATTGGGCTTTACCATCGAGAGCGGTCGCGTTCTGCCGTGCGAGGAGAAGGTACGAGCCATTGTGGAGTACCCGACGCCGGCGAACATTCAGGGCCTGAGGCGCTTTTTGGGCATGGTGAACTACTACCGACAGTTCATCCCACATTGCGCGGACCTCCATGCGCCCTTGACCGCACTGTTGAAAAAGTCGGCACGATGGAGCTAGGGGCCAGAGCAAGAGCGAGCCTTCAAGGCTCTATCTCAAGCTCTAGCGGCCACAGCCGATCTGAAGCTGCCCGACCTCAACAGGGAGTTCGTTGTCCAAGCGGACGCGAGCGACCTGGGTCTCGGAGCGGTACTGCTTCAGGAGCACGACGGCGTCCTCCGGCCAGTCGCCTTTGCGAGGCCGGTCACTTAACGCCGCCGAGCGCACACTACAGCGTGACTGAACGGGAATGTCTCGCTATAGTCTTTGCTCTCCGGAAGTTCGACTGCTACGTCGACGGCGTGTCATTCGTGGTGGAGACGGGACCACATGGCACTCACCTGGCTAAGCGCTTGCGCGAGCCTCGGGCCGCCTCGCGCGCTGGCGTTGACCTTGCAGCGGTACAACTTAGTTGTGCGCTACTGGAAAGGGAGTTCGAACGTCGTGGCCGACGCCTTGTCGCGTGCCCCCGTTCTGGCGTCTGACACTTATGTCCGCCACTCCCAAGAGCACTCGCACAGAGTAGACTCAGGGGCCCCTGGCTCCAAAGGGTCGAAAGGCGCGAACCCCGACGGCGCAGTGACTTTCGAGTCGACCGCCTCGGGTGGGACGCATACTTGGTAGACCCTGTAACGTCCGCCGGTATCGTCTTCAGCAGAGAGGACCTACTTAAGGCACAACAAGACGATCCGTTTTGTCAGCAAATTGCTCACGGGCTCAAAGAGCTGAGCTCCCAAGAGGAGCGTGGCGGTCAAGCCGCCGGGCGCAAACGGACAGCTGGTATTGCTGTCGGCGCCGAGTGCCGGACGCAGACTGGTATTGCTGCGGGCACGTTGGATTCGTATTGCTTGATGTGATGGCGTTCTCCTGCGCTAATGTCCCAATCTGAAGAAGCTCCCAGGAGTCTTTCAGGTGGTGATCCGCAGTTAAGGAAAGCCCTCGGCTAGTCACGACTCGCGGTTGGCCGGACATGCGAGGGCACTTAAGACTTTTCAAAAGTTGTGCCGCTCTGCTACCTGGCCTGGCATGAAGCGTGATGCCCTTCACTACGCCCGCTCATGCCGCGTGTGCCAATGCGTGAAGCCTCGTGGTGGCAAGCCTCCCGGGCTCATGCAGCCGATCGACAGCCAACACCCTGGCAAGTCGCGGCCTGTGACATTATGGGACCTTTCCAAGAAGCCGGAGAGGCCATGTTTTTCTCCTGGCTGTCACAGATCACTTCACGAAGTGGGTCGAACTGTTTCCCCTTCGGAAGCTAACGGCACGCGCAATCTGGGACAAGTTGACCGAGGTCTTTACCCGCTTTGGCTTTCCGGCGGAGTTGATCACGGACAATGCGTCCTACTTCACGGCCAAGGTGTTTGTGGATGCGTGTGCTGCCTTTGGCATTAAGCACCGCAAAACAACCACGTATCACCCACAGGCCAACCCGACTGAGCGGATAAACCGAAACCTCAAGCCCTTGCTGACAGCCTTGCGCAGCAACACAGGGATTGGGATGCCTGTCTTAACGAGATAGGCTTCTCCTTGCGGTCCACGGTGAACCGTTCAACCGGGTACACGCCCGCTTTCCTCAACTTCGGGAGAGAGCTGCCTAACCCATGGACCGCGTTCTGCGGGGCGGCAGGGGGCGTCCGCCACAAAAGCCGGCCCGTCTGGCTACGCGGCGGAACTGCGCTCACGGATGGACGCAGCCCTCGACCTGGCGCGTTCCAACCTGGCAAAAGCGCGAGCTGGACAGAAGGCTCAATACGACCGGTCGCATCGGGAAGTGCACTACGATGTCGGCGATCTCGTCCTCAGGCGCAATCACGTCTTGAGTGACGCTGCCAAAGGCATCTCGGCCTCCCTGTCGGCCAAGTGGTGGGCCCATACCGAGTGCAGACCAAAATGTCGCCGTGGTGTACAAGCTATTAAGCAAACCTTTCTCCCACTGACAGGTAGCTGAACTTTATTCCATACCATGACAGTGAATGGAGAATAACCGCTAAGGTGCGGCGGCACACGTCGGGAAGTGGTAGAAGGCCCTCTTGGCCGAAAATACCCTCTGACGTGTTGTCCAAGCCATAACCTGGCAAGCGCCCCTTTGTTGGGCAGCACTGTCAGGCAGGCACCTTTTTGGCAAGCCGGCTTTGCCGGGGACTTTCTGTCCACTCCTGCGTCGCCCTGTCGTCTCCCTGCGCCTGGCTCTACTGGGCCGCCAGCCTGTCGCTGAGCTGTGGCCTGCTGTTCCCTGGTCGTCCCAGCTGTGGCCTGCTGCCTGCCTTCTGCCCTGCAGTCACCTCCACCCTGCCTTACCACCTGGCAGCTTCGGTAGCCACCCTCGGCGGCTATTCGCCCACTCAAGCTTTGGCCCAGGCCCGAGCGTGGTCGCTCCGGCCTCCGTTCCTGGCTGCCTGCTGTTCCGGCCTGCTGTTCCTGTCTGGCCCCCGACCCAGCGACTTCCGGCGGTGGGCTGCCGCACGCAACTGGCAGCCACGCCTCGTACGTTCCCGGCTGCCAAACTCTCCAGTCCGGCGAACTTCAAGCGGGCTGGCTGCCCGCCTTGTGCAGTCTTGCCCCCGTTCCTCCTGGGCTGTGGACCTTCTTCCCGGCGGTGGGCTCTCCCCTTGTGGTGGAACTTTGGTGGAACTTTTGTGTGGCCATGGCCGACTTTTGGCTTGTACCTCCGGGAAGACGACACCCCCCTGTTGGACTTTGCCCCGTGGCCAGCCCCTTGCGGCTGAGCTGACCTTGCCACTTGGCCTCGGACAGCCTCTTTCACAGGCTGGCCTCGGTCTTTAGGAGGGGGGAATGTGGAATCGAGCGCGCCCTTCCCTTTGGCGCCTCGTTCCCCAGCTAGCGCGCGTGTTGGCCCCGCGCGGCTCGAGCGCCGGGAACCGCCGTTACTCGGCGGTATGGCGACCGCGGTGGCAGCGCCAGGCCTCTTTGTCTGGTGCAAGCCATGCGTCAGCCTCCCGCCGCGCGGGCACGCGTCCGGACATGCCTCGACATGCTCACATGCTCACGCCACCAAGCTAGCTTACGTTACTGCGCAACGCCTCTCCTCATTGGCCGCCAGTGACAACCCCCTTCCCCTGGCTCGCTTCTGTCTGGCGCGGCTTCCC
>NC_051186.1:2050960-2075433 GCF_013339695.2 Rhipicephalus sanguineus
CTAGCCAAGAAGCAGTCGGCTACCAGTCGTACCGTGTGTGCAACAAGCAATTCCGTGACGAAAGAGCCTGTTACTTCTGTTTCTGGAATGAATCTAGAGGAACAGCTAGCCCATCAGATGCTCTAGAACAGCATCTGAATTTTAACTAGTGAGTTGTCCGCTCCTGGAATAGCGAAATTCATACGCGTGAGGAACATGTGGACACTTATCCCAAGTATACTTGATTGTGGGGATCGAGAGCGTCCTCCTACCTGGCGCCTCGTTCCCCAGCTGCCGCCGCGGGCCGGCCGCGTAGCCGGGCGCACTTAGGCACCGGCAATCGCCAAGATGGCGGCCAGGGCGCCTCTTTGTCTGGGCGAGCCAAGCGTCGGCTCCGTCCCGCGCTGGCATGTCCGGGCACGCTACGCTGGCGCGCTGCGCGGGCCTACGTCACAACGCAGCGCCATTCCCCATTGGCCGCTGGTGACATCCTCCTCTCCTACGAGCTAAGATGCGCCCGACGATTCGCTCGTGGCGGCAGATGCTCTCAGGCTAGCACGAGAGGTTGACGCGCTGCTCTAGCAGGCGGCTTCTCGTTTGTGTGCTCGACCGCTGCCCTTTGTGTGGTAGTCTTAGCGCCGCTGGCAAGCGTACTCGATCGGTCTTGCGGAGTTCCCCTTACGGCCTGCACCTGTGACTGTCGTACTGTGCTGCATCTTGGGTTAATAAACCCGTGTTGTTGTTGCCTCCTGCCTCGAGTGCCTTTCTGCGCCGTGCCGGAGAACGACGAACCCGGCCGTAGCGTCTTTGTTCGCTGCGGCAGTGGAGAACGTCGCGTCCCTTCACGTCGCCTTGTAGGTAAGCTTAGTGCAAACCTATCTCCACATAACTGGCGCCCAACTTGGTTTCGGCATGGCTTCAGAGCAGACCCCCTCGAGGCGCTCGTTCCTGTTCGATCCTGTGGCGACGGACTTGATCTCGTTCGAGGCGGACGGCTGCGACAGCACGGGGTACGGCCCTCTTGGCGACCCTCTGCTTTCGTTCACCGGGAGAGATCCCTTTTTCGGGCCCCCCTACAGTGATGTGAGCCGCTTGAACGAGAACCACAGTCCTAGCCAAGCAGTAAACGGCTGGATCAGCTGTTCGAGGCTCACGCGCTTACGGGCCCGTCCCCGGCGCAGTCTCGCTCGCTGGCCTTTCCCCGTCAGCAGCACGGTTGACAGCTCAAATCGCCGCACCGCGATCCTTCCTACCGGGGGCACTCAGGTGTTGGCGGGAACGCGTTTCCTGACCCGCCTTGGTCGCGAGCGCAAGGGTTGACAATGTCGTGCGCGAGCCAGCTCGCTTGGCCGACAACGTCGCCCCCGTTTCCCGACGCTTGCATGCCTCAGATTCACGTTGGCGGTACTTTCGACAGACGTGGGCCACGTGCTCCGCGGTCGATCCGACTCTTGCCTATCGTGTGAGGCCTCATGCGCCCGTCGGAGCGGAAACAAACCTAACTCCTCCATGCCGTTTACTGGCCCTTTTCGGTCTGACGTGCATGCCGGAGAACAGGCGCGCGACCCTGTTACGGCCGCGCCTGCGTCGGAGCAATCGCCGCCTGCACGCAACTGCGGCGCAGCTCCTAAACGTCCTGTTGGAAGTGGCGCGCTCGCAGCCTTGTGCTGTAAAGGGAGGACCTCGAGTCCCCTCACCAAGGCGCACCGAGTAGCCTACGGTTACCTCTGCCTGAGTACAGCGGTTATTCGGACCGCATGAGTGCCACAGAGTACCTCGAGGCGCTTGCACTGCTATCAGCGGGCGATGGGGCTGAGCGACAGCGTTATGCTTGGTAGTGTATTGCCTGTATCGCTGACAGCCCAAGCGGCGCTGGTGGTACCGACTTGTCGGCCACAAGCTCGTTCGATGGAGGAGTTTAGGGCGCTCTTCCGTAGCGAATTCCTTCCTCCTGACTACGAGCGCCGCATGCGTCGTGAGCTAGAGCTCCGAACACAGCATCCCGACGAATGTCTCCTTCGAGTACGTCCGGGCTTTGCAGGAGCTCTACCTCCTTGCCGACCCTACGGCATCAGACGCTGAGAAGGTAGAGCGAGCCATTCGCCAGGCTCATCCAACCTTCGCCGCTTACCTTCGGAGCGCCCGTTATCGTAACCTAAACGAGCTGGCCTCCGATGCGAAGCGTATTCAGGGCGACATACTGGCGGCGAGAGCCTACCGCCCGCCGCCACCGGCCGTCCGCTTCTCTCGAGCCTCGTTGTGCGTGGGCTGGTGGTGACTCGTCACTCCGTAATCCCCCTAACACGAGGTGGCCTCGGCCGTGAGAGAGCAACGAGACGCGCCGGACGTTTCGGACCGCGCTCTCGACCCGTACTCGTACGCCCGGGCGTGCCCCTTTGCACTGCAGGGCGAACGAGAACGGAACCCCCGTGCCTCAATGCACGAGGAGAGATCCGATCGCGGAGCCCCCCCAGCGGCTAGCGAACGGAGGCCTCCTAGCTCAGGGGAAAAGGGCGTCGTCTGCTACCGTTGTCATGAGCGTGGCCACACCGCGCGATCATGCAACGCGCCCCACCCGACGCAAGGGCCTGCTCGCCCGTCGGGAACGGGGTGAGCCGTCGGTGAGCTCCCCCTCGCCGGCGGCTACAGCAGTACGAGAGCATGGGGGTGTAACCCACCTCTGGCACCGATGGCGTGTCGCGCTGGACATGACTTTCCAGCCACGCCGGCGCCGTTCATCGCCCTTACGATCGCTGGTCGAGAGTTTGCGGCGTTGCTGGATAGCGGGGCTTCGATCTCGCTGTTCGGCGAAGAGGTTATGGCTCATTTGCGCGACCGCTCTGTCCGCATTCGAGCTTGCGACACTGCCTTCCATCTCGCCAGCGGTACCGCCACCTCGTGCGGCGCTGCGCGGTTGGTTGTGCGCTGGGAGAATCGCGCGCGCCGACAGCGCTTCGTGCATCTCCCGGGTCTTTCCGTGCCCGTGATTCTTGGTCGCGACTTTCTCGCGCACACGGGTATCGTGATAGACGTCGCGAGCGGAGGCTACAGGGACGGCCCTTCCGGCGCCCTACGGCCATTCGCTACACCTCCCGTGGTCTCGGCTGCCCGTAAGTCGCCGGGCGCCACGAGAGAGCAGGAGGAGAGGAGACAAAGCGTGGCCCCCTCGGCCCGTGTCTCTCACTCCGGCGCCGAGCCTGGCCCTTTGGCCGGCGCGGCGGAAAACGGTCCGTGCCTACCTCTTTCTCTCGAGCATAGCGCTACCGTGGTGGACGAGGTCTCGGCTACGCCGGTGACCACCCCGGTAAGCAGCAGCTCGGATCGCTCGCTGCCGCCTTTGCCGGACAGCTTGTCGACACATGAGAAGGCACGCCTGTCGTCGCTGTTGACACGTTTCAGTGACATGTTCACGGAACGCCCGGGTTGCACCTCTCTGGTGAGGCACCGGATTGACGCAGGCGACGCACAACCGTGGAAATGCGATCCTCGCCCCGTCAGTGCGGCAAAGAGGAAAGCAATTGACCAGGCATTGGATGAGTTGATTGAGACCGGAGTTGTCCAACGCTCAAACAGTCCCTGGGGTTCACCGGTGGTAATGGTCCCCAAAAGAGACGGCTCTCACCGGCTCTGTGTGGACTACCGCCGGCTGAACGAGGTCACGAGGAAGGATGCTTATCCTATGCCTAACGTTGACTCGATCGTGGCTGCGCTAGGCGGTGCTTGCTACTTCAGCACCTTGGATGCTAGCCGCGGTTACCTGCAGGTTCAGATGGAGCCGGCTGACGCGGAGAAAACTGCGTTCACCTCCCACAGAGGTTTGTACGAGTTTACCCGCATGCCGTTTGGCTGTTCTGGAGCTGCAGCTACGTTCCAGAGACTGATAGACCGCGTTCTCGGGGACGCTAAATGGCAACACGCCATGGCGTACCTCGACGACATCGTCATCTTCTCTCGAACGTTCGAGGAGCACCTCCGCCACTTGGAGGATGTCCCTCGAGAGGTTGCGTGCCGCCGGGTTGACCTTGAACCCGAAGAAAGCTCAAATAGCTGAGACTCGCATTTCACTATTGGGCTTTACCATCGAGAGCGGTCGCGTTCTGCCGTGCGAGGAGAAGGTACGAGCCATTGTGGAGTACCCGACGCCGGCGAACATTCAGGGCCTGAGGCGCTTTTTGGGCATGGTGAACTACTACCGACAGTTCATCCCAAATTGCGCGGACCTCCAAGCGCCCTTGACCGCACTGTTGAAAAAGTCGGCACGATGGAGCTGGGGGCCAGAGCAAGAGCGAGCCTTCAAGGCTCTATCTCAAGCTCTAGTGGCCACAGCCGATCTGAAGCTGCCCGACCTCAACAGGGAGTTCGTTGTCCAAGCGGACGCGAGCGACCTGGGTCTCGGAGCGGTACTGCTTCAGGAGCACGACGGCGTCCTCCGGCCAGTCGCCTTTGCGAGCCGGTCACTTAACGCCGCCGAGCGCAACTACAGCGTGACTGAACGGGAATGTCTCGCTATAGTCTTTGCTCTCCGGAAGTTCGACTGCTACGTCGACGGCGTGTCATTCGTGGTGGAGACGGACCACATGGCACTCACCTGGCTTAAGCGCTTGCGCGAGCCCTCGGGCCGCCTCGCGCGCTGGGCGTTGACCTTGCAGCGGTACAACTTAGTTGTGCGCTACTGGAAAGGGAGTTCGAACGTCGTGGCCGACGCCTTGTCGCGTGCCCCCGTTCTGGCGTCTGACACTTAGTGTCCGCCACTCCCAAGAGCACTCGCACAGAGTAGACTCAGGGGCCCCTGGCTCCAATGGGTCGAAAGGCGCGAACCCCGACGGCGCAGTGGACTTTCGAGTCGACCGCCTCGGGTGAGGACGCATACCTGGTAGACCCTGTAACGTCCGCCGGTATCGTCTTCAGCAGAGAGGACCTACTTAAGGCACAGCAAGGACGATCCGTTTTGTCAGCAAATTGCTCGACGGGCTCAAAGAGCTGAGCTCCCAAGAGGAGCGTGGCGGTCAAGCCGCCGGGCGCAAACGGACAGCTGGTATTGCTGTCGGCGCCGAGTGCCGGACGCAGACTGGTATTGCTGCGGGCACGTTGGATTCGTATCTGCTTGATGCTGATGGCGTTCTCCTGCGCTATGTCCCATCTGAAGAAGCTCCCCAGGAGTCTTTCAAGGTGGTGATACCCCGCAGTCTAAGGAAAGCCACCCTCGGCTATTTCCACGACTCGCGGTTGGCCGGACATGCGAGTGGCCTTAAGACTTTTCAAAAGTTGTGCCGCTCTGCTACCTGGCCTAGGCATGAAGCGTGATGCCCTTCACTACGCCCGCTCATGCCGCGTGTGCCAATGTGTGAAGCCTCGTGGTGGCAAGCCTCCCGGGCTCATGCAGCCGATTCGACAGCCAACACCCTGGCAAGTCGCGGCCTGTGACATTATGGGACCTTTCCCAAGAAGCCGGAGAGGCCATGTTTTTCTCCTGGCTGTCACAGATCACTTCACGAAGTGGGTCGAGCTGTTTCCCCTTCGGAAGCTAACGGCACGCGCAATCTGGGACAAGTTGACCGAGGTCTTTACCCGCTTTGGCTTTCCGGCGGAGTTGATCACGGACAATGCGTCCTACTTCACGGCCAAGGTGTTTGTGGATGCGTGTGCTGCCTTTGGCATTAAGCACCGCAAAACAACCACGTATCACCCACAGGCCAACCCGACTGAGCGGATAAACCGAAACCTCAAGCCCTTGCTGACAGCCTTTGCGCAGCAACACAGGGATTGGGATGCCTGTCTTAACGAGATAGGCTTCTCCTTGCGGTCCACGGTGAACCGTTCAACTGGGTACACGCCCGCTTTCCTCAACTTCGGGAGAGAGCTGCCTAACCCCATGGACCGCGTTCTGCGGGGCGGCAGCGGGGCGACCGCCACAAAAGCCGGCCCGTCTGGCTACGCGGCGGAACTGCGCTCACGGATGGACGCAGCCCTCGACCTGGCGCGTTCCAACCTAGCAAAAGCGCGAGCTGGACAGAAGGCTCAATACGACCGGTCGCATCGGGAAGTGCACTACGATGTCGGCGATCTCGTCCTCAGGCGCATCACGTCTTGAGTGACGCTGCCAAAGGCATCTCGGCCTCCCTGTCGGCCAAGTGGTTGGGCCCATACCGAGTGCAGACCAAAATGTCGCCTCTGGTGTACAAGCTACTTAAGCAACCTTTCTCCCACTGACAGGTAGCTGAACTTTATTCCATACCATGACAGTGAATGGAGAATAACCGCTAAGGTGCGGCGGCACACGTCGGGAAGTGGTAGAAGGCCCTATTGGCCGAAAATACCCTCTGACGTGTTGTCCAAGCCATAACCTGGCAAGCGCCCCTTTGTTGGGCAGCACTGTCAGGCAGGCACCCTTTTTGGCAAGCCGGCTTTGCCGGGGACGTTTCTGTCCACTCCTGCGTCGCCCTGTCGTCTCCCTGCGCCTGGCTCTACTGGGCCGCCCAGCCTGTCGCTGAGCCTGTGGCCTGCTGTTCCCTGGTCGTCCCAGCTGTGGCCTGCTGCCTGCCTTCTGCCCTGCAGTCACCTCCACCCTGCCTTACACACCTGGCAGCTTCGGTAGCCACCCTCGGCGGCTATTCCGCCCACTCAAGCTTTGGCCCAGGCCCGAGCGTGGTCGCTCCGGCCTCCGTTCCTGGCTGCCTGCTGTTCCGGCCTGCTGTTCCTGTCTGGCCCCCGACCCAGCGACTTCCGGCAGTGGGCTGCCGCACGCAACTGGCAGCCACGCCTCGTACGTTCCCGGCTGCCAACCTCTCCAGTCCGGCGAACTTCAAGCGGGCTGGCTGCCCGCCCTTGTGCAGTCTTGCCCCCGTTCCTCCTGGGCTGTGGACATTCTTCCCGGCGGTGGGCTCTCCCCTTGTGGTGGAACTTTTGGTGGAACTTTTGTGTGGCCATGGCCGACTTTTGGGCTTGTACCTCCGGGAAGACGACACCCCCCTGTTGGACTTTGCCCCGTTGGCCAGCCCCTTGCGGCTGAGCTGACCTTGCCACTTGGCCTCGGACAGCCTCTTTCACAGGCTGGCCTCGGTCTTTAGGAGGGGGGAATGTGGGAATCGAGCGCGCCCTTCCCTTTGGCGCCTCGTTCCCCCAGCTAGCGCGCGTGTTGGCCCCGCGCGGCTCGAGCGCCGGGAACCGCCGTTACTCGGCGGTATGGCGACCGCGGTGGCAGCGCCAGGCCTCTTTGTCTGGTGCAAGCCATGCGTCAGCCTCCCGCCCGCGCGGGCACGCGTCCGGACATGCCTCGACATGCTCACATGCTCACGCCACCAAGCTAGCTTACGTTACTGCGCAACGCCTCTCCTCATTGGCCGCCAGTGACAACCCCCTTCCCCCTTGAGCTCGCTTCTGTCTGGCGCGGGCTTGCCCGCGTCAGATGCTCTCAGGCTAGCACGAGAGGTTGACGCGCTGCTCTAGCAGGCGGCTTCTCGTTCGTGTGCTCGACCGCTGCCCTTTGTGTGGTAGTCCTAGCGCCGCTGGCAAGCGTACTCGTTCGGTCTTGCGGAGTTCCCCTTACGGCCTGCAAGCCAGTGAGTGTCGTACTGTGCTGCATCTTGGGTTAATAAACCCGTTGTTGCTGTTACCCTGCCTCGTGCATGGTTTCTGCGCCGTGTCGGAGAAAACGACGAACCCGGCCGCAGCGTCGTCGCACGCAGCGGCAGTGGAGAACGTCGCGTCCCTGCACGGTCGCGCTCGTAGGTATGCCTAGTGCAAACCTATCTCCACAATTGTTGGCTAACAGAGTTTTATAATTGGGTGCGCAGACGTTGCGATGGCTGGGCACGTACGCTATACTGTATTCGGAAAGTAACGTGCGTACACAAGTGTCTAGTCTTTGACAGATGTGCAGGGGCAACAAACACAAGAAATTGTGCACATGAAGCTCTGGGTAGCGTATGCTAATACTTCCCAATTTTAACCACGTGGATTTTTTAACGTGAACCGATTACATCACATAGGATCGTTTTTGCGCTCATTTAACCCTTGATGGGTACCTATAGTCGGGTACAACTTTAGAAAAAAGCGGCATTTGCACCTCAAAGGCGGATGCACACGCGCTTCCACCAATGGGCGCGCGCTCTAGACTGACGTCACGAGCCGGACGGCCGGTGACTCCGCTCAAGGAGAAGATGGCCGCCCGCGCTTCGAACTCGGCCGAGTCGCGTCAGCTGTGAGCATGCCTCGTCAGAGTGAATTCCTAAGCTGTTTTTGGTGGCCTGTCATGCCGGAAATATTATTGCGAGCTTACGATGCACCATTTGTACTGCGTGTGCTTGTTCTGAGCCATTATCCGGCGAAGGAAGACTGCACCGAGCATCGGTGACGCTGCGCTTCGCTTCGTCTGAAAAACGGGACGCGGCGGCGACACACCGCTGCAAGCAAACGACGCAGACGACGCGCAGCGTTGTAGAAGACACGGGGTTATTTTTCTCTCGCGATCCGGCATGTGCTGTTGCATTCCCATCACGACAGCTCTATCAAACCAGTCATCAAGGTACGAAAGTATTATACGCACCGGGAATTACGCGATTTAGAACCACAATTTTTTTAAAGCGGGACTATTTCTTTGCCGCGGAGGCAATCGGCTGCCGCGCTTCGGCCTCTCCGTTTTTCTAAAGTTGTACCCGACTATAGATTGACCATTAACAGTGAGCTTGGAAACTATAAGCATGCAGTGTGTTTAGACATGCGTATAAAATTCGCATCGTTTTTTTTCAGTAGCGGTGGGTAAAGCATGGACGCACCGCGTTCCCCATAAATGTACCGTTCAGCGGAATCATTTGAGAATGACTTGACGGACCATACCAGCTTCATAGTTCAACAGTACCTGCTGTGTCTAGCGTGTATAAGCATGCGAGAAACAGGTACTGCTCACGTGTAAAAATAAGTATTTATTTTAAAAAATACAAACAGCGCTAAAAGCAATGCTCAGCGCTGAAGGAAATGATAAACGTGCCATCCTATGTTTTTTTCGGACAAATATATTCTGGTGCTTAACGAATACCTTTGATCTTGTCAATATCCTCAGCAGCAACCTGACGTTAAAACACATGGGAAACAACAGGGTTCATTATACTCAGCACAAGACGAAGTATTGAGAATACACAGTTGGATATGTGAGGTCCTTAATATAGTACATCGTCAAGCACCAAATAAGGGCTTTCTCTAGAAGTGTGCTACCCGAAAGTTTCACATTCCCTTGCACTTGAACGCAGTAGAACGCCTTGTTGTAGTACTCCCTCCAAATTCTGCGGTCAGGCGATGGGCGGGCTGCTGTCATGTCATCCTGACGGACAAAAAAAAAAAAAGAAAAGCAGAGGATACATGCGACGTTGTGTTCTTAGATCACCTGGTGTTTTCGCCCATCACACAAAAACTGTAAATGGACGTTTTCAATGTGTTATACACCTTGACGAATTTTGTGTAGACAGCTTCACAGAAGTTACAAATATGAAAGTGCTTTGAGAAGTTGCCAATGAAGCTTTCTAAATGTATTTTAGCCATAAACTTACTATAGCTATGAGAAAAAGCTCAGCATGATTTCCTCAGAAATGCTCATCGATCTCCACGAAATACATGCGGGCATTGCACATTTGACCGAGTATGACTTTGACCTTGTTGAACTTCTCCATGAAATTTCCAGTTTTTTCTTAAAAGTGAAGCTCTGTTTCGAATGTCGGCTGCAAGTGAAACCCACAGCACAGTCGCAATTTGATGAGAATCACGTACAAGGAAAGCAGTTTTACAATAGACTCACGATTCATTCGTTAAGTAAATAAAGTGGCAGGCAAACTTGGATTAAAATTTGGTTGCACAATATTGCAACAGCACAATATTGCAAACGAATTTTCTTCAATACCAGGTGAATGACAGTCACGGCGAATATTTGAATGGTAGCAGCCAATGCATGATTAAAAATTAATTCGCTGCTGCAGGTCAATACTCGGCTGCGACGGCGATATTTAGATGGGAGTGAAAAGCAAAACAAAAAAAAGAAAATGAATAAAAACACAAAAAGGAAGATCGTGTGCTCAGTTACAGCATTGTAAACAACGCCACGGCCGGTGTTGCTGCTGCTGCTGCTGCTCGAAAACCTGCAAGGTGGGCGCTCCTTGCCAGTTGCTCGATAAAACTGCGCCTGGCTCTTGTGTCAGAAGGTTTTGTCACCTGCAAAGATATTCAAATACTGTGTATACTATCACGACGATGAAGAACAATTATATCCCTTAATACGACTGCTGTATGAACTTCACTTCTCTGTAATAAAATTAATAATGAGCAATCCAACATAAATAATAAGCTGTCAACAAAAACAACAATACTTTTATGCATCCACGGTAATATATCGCTGTTGCATCGCATGAAATGATGGATGAGAGAACAAAAATGCCATCAATTAGCTAACGTACGTCTAATTACATACGAAGCATTACTTTACCTTCATCGAGATCAGCAGTTTTCACAGGCACCACAGCTGGTGCATGATGCACTGATGTACTTGTCCACACTTGACTTGGCACTACATAAGACCAATGGGCAAATGTGACCCGAAACCACAGAAATCATTGAAGGGGCACAGTAAATACGCAAGTGTATTCACGAGCATGAATGAGGCTGGCTTTAAACTTGTTAGAAATTAGGCAGCAAAATGCGTTTTAAAGGCTGTCGCTATTCAGAAAGTCAAATTGCTGATTTTTCTTGCTAAAAACAAGAGATGCCGCTAGTATCTATGAGCGGCTGATCCAATGAAACGGTACTAATGTCTTCGGTGCTCGTAAGCAGTTTTATTACTTTTTGATTGCGGAAAAACTTTTCCGCTTCCCAAAGGTAATCAAAGAAATGTAAATGCGAAGTATAACGACCTATCATGAAAGGATGTCTTAACATCATTCAACTGCTAGCAAAAATATGCTTCATTGATTGCCGCATTGTATCATTGACCATAAATGCAGAAGACAGTTGTTAGCCCGAAAGATAAGAAGCCACGCGAAAGCTAAAATTACACAGCTTGTCAAGCAACACGAAGTGATTTTCTCAGTGACACCTGTCAAGAGCGACGAAAGCCTCTGAACTGTATGAGAGTTCACAATAAATGCGACCAGCACGACACGTGCGCGACTATAGAAACGGATGACGATTACACCAAAGATAAGTACTCGTATACTCGTATAGTTACTCGTACGCATACTCGTATAGTTATTTCAAAAGCCGTCAAAAGAATATGCTGGCAGCTCAATACCGTCATTCATATATATCAGCGCAAGCATGCAAGAATGTGAACGCTAACAGCACGAGCATATATGTGAAGAAAGAAGAGCACTCACCCAGGCGGGTACGATGCGCCGGGATGTGTGGACAGTGTGCGCACCAGCGAGACAGAAATGGCGCGAAAGCGTCGTGTAATCCTGCAACTGCTTGCGTGTAGCCATTTCACGTGCAAGGGGATGTCGCCGAATGCCGGCTCACGCGGCACGCTCAACAAACCACACCTACCTATTAAACATCCGCCGCTCTCGTAGAATGGGCTAAAACAAACCACTCGCGCTAAAAACGCAACCCCCTTCCCATCGCACAATATCTTCGAACTCTTGTTTTTACCTCCTTCCCGCAAAAACAGCAGAAGCGGAGTGCAACGGAGAGCGTAGCAGCCCCTATTCTCTCTCACGCACGCAAGAGAGGGTGCGTAGTTAGCTCCATCCGTATACTTCCTCGCAGCATAGCTCGCCTTTGCGGCTGACGCTTTCGGCGCATGCGTATACACCGACGCTTGCGCCGGCAAGTTATAACACGCGGGAGCGTACGATGAGCTGTAGCCAGGATTCTCACTTACGCGGCCCACACCGACGCGCCACTAATACCGCAGGCCGTCTATAAGGCGGCGGTGAAGGGTGCACGTTTTTTATATACACTTGTCACGGCTAACTCCTTTTCGAATCCCTACTATAGCCGGGAGTTTTCCTGAGCTTTGAAGCGTCCCGCCTACAGGGCATGCGTTAGCCAGGACTTGATTAAGAGTGTAGAGGCCGTTCCAGGCGGTCTCTCATAAAGCCCTCGAATAGTTGACGAAGTTCGCGAGGTGGGCTCTAAATATTGCACTCTTTCACAGCAACTAGATTTCGGGTCCACTTATTTAGCTTACGTAAAAGGTAAATATTTAAAAAGAAAACTTCACAAATATTTTAACTCAAAATATATTTTCTGCATAGTATATATCGATTTGTACGACATTCAGATATAACTTAATATTACCGAGTTGAAATTAAATGGCAACATAGCGCATTTTTACAGAACTGCGGGAGCCACATGTGGAAGGAAAATTGCCTCAACATGCAGTCCCCCTTTCCACCAGGCGCACAATGCTTGTAGCTACCGTGATTCCCGAAATCTAGAGCTCTATGAGGCATTCGTCATGCATATAAGGTTGGGTTAGCGTGTGTCAGTTAATCGTTAGTAGCGCTAACCGACAAAGGGATAAAGTATCTGTGCTTAATGTTGAGCTTCTCACGTTCTACATAGGGAAGGACGCATGCGCGTTTTCGAAAACCCAGTTCCCTCCTGTCCTGTGAAAAGCGTTTAGGTTTTTGTTTGCACGACTAAACACATTTTTGTTCGTCAGTGCTCGCTTCTGTCTGTTCTTCATGTGTATATGTTTTTCGCGCTGTTTTGTGGCCATGACGTCATACCAATGAGCCTATTCCCAGACCCTTTTAAATATGCATGTTTAATATTTACACCAAATTCCTATTAGCACAGGGTACGATGATCTGAAAATAAAGTGTTTTACATGCATTTCCCAGATGAAATCTTGCGAAAACTCGAAGGCTCCCACGTAACAAAACATTTTCTGTTCAAAATACAGCAGTAAATAACTGTTTCAAATGAGGTAATCAAGCGAGGCTTTAATGTGTTTGTAGCGGTAACTAAAATGGTTTATATCTTTGGCTGGGAATGACGCTACATATAACTTCAAACTTTGGCGCATGTATATAATCACGCTTGAGCGTCGCCATCCACACGCAGGTAATGTAACAAATGTCGGCTAATTTTTCATCTGCTTTTTGCGTTAACTTCTCTAAGATGAAGAAATACAACGAGCGAAATAGGTACGCATTGTGTTTATTTGATTTAATTGCTGACAAAGTGCGAATTACAAATCCCGCGATGTAGGTGGGATCGAAAGTTATTTTCAGCAATCGCAAGGAGTTCGGGCAAGCATACTATAATTGGACGTTGCGACGTTGTGCAGTGAGATTATTTCAAACACTCGCGACTCCGCTCGCCACCTCTGCGGAGTTGTCCTTCGCGCGCGCGAATTCTCCAACTCGCAAATGAGCTTCCACATCCGTCCATCGCCACTACAAGAAGAGCAAAAGCAACAAAATGTATTTTAAAAATCAATGTATCTTAAAAATGATGAGTAAATGTTTCCTGTTGTGACATTCATATGGTATACCGTTTTTTACTTCTCTATCATAAAACTATTGCTCCTAAAAGGTGGAGGAAAATTATTGTTATTTCAGTCGAAGTTTGCAGTACCAGCTAAATGTTAGGAAGTATATGGCTGTGAAGACATGCACTGCAAGTCCCTTGCCTTGATAAAATAGATTTTTCATGCATGAACTCTAAAAGGAACTTACTCATGCCTGATTTCATTCACAGTTTTGGAATCGGACCAAGTCCGCATGGGTTGTCCGATCAACGGGTGACGTCCATCAATGCTTGCGGGAAATCCGTGACAGCATTAGCGAGGCCAACGTGTCTCTTCGCAAAGAGTACAAAGACCAACGTCGCCCACCATCATCGTAAGTCTCATGGCTCATCTTCTTTCGCAAAAGAATACCTAATTGTTTTTCTTGCATATTCTACAGTTTACTCTGGGTATTCGAAGGAAACGACACAATGGTACATGATGGTGAGTAATATTTTATTATATTTGTTTAGAGGAAACCAAAAAGCCTCGTCTTGCGAGCATGTAATTGACGGATTCCGATGCCATGCGGATTGATGTAGTTGCACTGCTGAGTTCAGTAGCATCAACAATTTATTATCAGTTTAGGTTGCTGGCAACACGGACAAAGCGTGTAAATAACTTTTGCACATTATCGATTGTTTCCAAGAATCACTGAAGTACTTTCCAACAAATAATTACAATAATAAATAAAACATGGGACAGAGTCATGACAGCTCTTGCAGAGGCGGTGAAGAACAAATAATTCCGCAATGCTTACAAAAGCCGATCAGATAATTTTGAATAAACAAGATGTACTGGAATTGGATAGTACTGTGTTTTCTTGGTATCAAGTCATATTTATCGGCCCCCCTGAGCTGTGTTTGTGTTATCGAAATTGATGTACCATGTTAGGTATTTATACCCGGAGAGAAGCGCCAAGGATATGTCCTCACTTTCATTTCATTTCATTCTACATGAGAACGTTCGCAATGTTCGCGTAGCTACAAAAGTAATTGTGCCGAACATTATCTTCAATATAAAGACGTTCAAAGATTGAGTGTTCAAAAGGTGTAGAAATGAAATACTCGTATTCGGTAGTGAGCCGCTTAAAAAACACACATTTGACACTAGCGACAGGAAAAACAAGCACACCAAGAGTACAGGAGGTAGTGACAAAGCTGTTTTGCTTTGTTTAGAGAATTTGAAACTCTCATTACATTTTTTTTTACGGCGAAATGCTGCCGCGCAATCTATTGCACGCCTAGGCTGCACGCAGAAATGTACTTCGTAAAGCGGTCAGGTTTTGTACGTGTTCTATTTTGCATATGCTACAAAACGCGATTGCGGTTTGTAATGAAATCATCTTGTGACGAAACTCATCCCCCGCTATCAAACAAGAGAAGGCTTGACGTCTACGATTGAACATTAGAGCAAGGAAGTGAGGGGTGGCCGCAATTGTTCTTCTTAGACAGGGCCACAATGAAGCTTCTCAATATGCAAAGCGGACGTCATGATATTCTTTTGATTCAGCTGCATCAGCTACCCTCCGTAACACCGGGAACAATGACCTACTCAGTAGAAAATTATACTCATAAACGTCCCATACCGTCAATATTGAAAACAAACAAAAAAGAAAAAAAGTCACGCTATCTCCCGCTAATGGGGACCATGAGGCGATGCGAAGCAGCGTTTCGGCATGTCGAGCCCACGTTTCAGAAGGGGAGGGGAGAGGGTGCTGGGAGAGAGGAAAGGGCAGGGGGAGGAGAGAGGGGAGAAAGGGGAGATAGGAAGAGGAGGGGAAAGGGAGTGGAGAGGGGCAGTGGAGATGAGGTGTGTGGGGAGGGTTTGTGCATGCGCAGTCCGGTGGTCACGCCGCACACCACCGGTTTGAACTCCACCATAAGATGCTTCACATCAAAAAAGAACGACCGTGCCCAGACAGACTGATCTTAAACGGCAGCTGGCGAACTGGGCTTATTGGTTGATTAGAATGGGACCCAGAGAGGACTAAGAAATATGAACCTCCGATAACAGCACAAACTTGCAATTTAATCAACAATTGCTTAATAAACAGAGCGCTCCCAACAATGTATGTGCCACAGCAATTGGACAGACCCCACTATTCACGACAGCTCCAAACAATAAATAAAAAGTAATTGAACATATATATATATATATATATATATATATATATATATATATATATATAGAGAGAGAGAGAGAGAGAGAGGGAGAGAGAGTCTGTCTGCGGTTGCCGTAAAGTATATAGGAAAAAGGTATACCCTGCTGACAAACTGTTTATTTGTAGACGTTTCGATCGGAGGTCTTGAAGAAGATCGGTCTCCGATCGAAACGTCGACAAACAGTTTTTCAGCGCCGTATACATTTTTCATAGATAGATAGATAGATAGATAGATAGATAGATAGATAGATAGATAGATAGATAGATAGATAGATAGATAGATAGATAGATAGATAGATAGATAGATAGATAGATAGATAGATAGATAGATAGATAGATAGATAGATAGAGAAATGGGTCATTTCATGCCAAGTGTCGCAGACGCGGCGCTCGCACAGCGCAGATTTTGCTGATAAAATCTATGCCTGTTTCCTGTATGACATAGAGTATTGTGGAAAAAAGTTTGCTCGAGAAACGTTTCCACGACAGTGGCACCCTCTGAAAGTTCGCTTGCATTTGTTAAACTGAGCCTAATAGAGAATTGTATCTAAAGTATATTTTGGCGTGGTGATCTTCGAAACTGCGCTTGAGCTACTACAGAAGTTCTGTTTAGCTGTCATATTTATAATTATGAAATTTTTGTGTTTCACTGCCAGCTACCTATTTTCAAAAACTAGAAAAATACTCAAAGTTCGCATTTTTTCTTAAGCGATCCGGCCCTTTCCTTAACCACTCTGGTGTTCAAGAAGATGTATTTTTGTACAAGAATTTTTAGGAGTAACATAGATTTCAAATCTACCCAAAAAGAAATTGTGAAATCAGAGAAAATATGCGATTTGTCGGATATTTCACCCTTTTTTTTATACTGATGCGGCCCAAGTAAAAATTCTAGTGATGCGGCATTTGGTAGAAAACTTCCTTGCTAAATAATGAAGAATAAACAAGCAAACCTTTCTTTTGTTTTATGAAAAAAAATAAGTTTTGAAGTTGACCCTTCGAACGCATCCTGCATTTCGTTGTGTTGTCAATTCGCCTCAAAGCATGAATTCGCCTTTTGGTGGTGACACTCGGCACAGGTGCCGCCAAGATGCGAGATGCATGTCAGTGGCTCGTGGGCGCTGAAAGTCTTGTTGCCTCGATGTCAGGCTTAAAGAAATGAATTCGCGTTACGATGTGAGCTTACTTGGCGGTCCCTACACTCTTAATCAAATCCTGGCTAACTCATGCCCTGTAGGTGGGACGCTTCAAAACTCAGGAAAACTCCCGGCTATAGTAGGCCTTCGAAACGGAGTTAGCCGTGACAAGCGTATATAAAAAACGTGCACCCTTCACCGCCGCTTTATCGACGGGCTGCACTGTTAGTCGCGCGTCGGTGTGGGCCGCGTAAGTGAGAATCCTGGCTACAGCTCAGCGTATGCTCAGTATGCTCCCGCGTGTTATAACTTGTCGGCCCAAGCGTCGGTGTATACGCATGCGCCGACAGCGTCAGCCGCAAAGGCGAGCTATGCTGCGAGGAGGTATACGCATAGAGCTAACTACGCGCTCTCTCTTGCGTGCGTGAGAGAGAATAGGGGCTGCTACGCTCTCCGTTTCGCTCCGCTTCTGCTGTTTTTGCGCAGAGAAAAGAAAGGAAGGAGGTAAAAACGAGAGTTCTAAGATATTGTGCGACGGGAAGGGGGTTGCGTTTTTGGCGCGAAATGGGTTAGTTGTAACGCATTCCACGACAGCGGCGGATGTTTGATAGGTTGGTGTGGTTCGTTGAGCGTGTCGCGTGAGCCTGTACTCTGCCGCCATGGAAATATTCTCTTATCTCAATATAAAGGGGGTGTTGCGAGGACATAGCGACATCCCCTTGCACGTGCATTGGCTACACGCAGGCTGTTGACGCAGGATTACACGACGATTTCGCGCCATTTCTGTCTAGCTGGTGCGCTCACTGCGGACACAGCCCGGCGCATCGTACCCGCCTGGGTGAGTGCTCTTCTTTCTTCACATATATGCTCGTGCTGTTAGCGTTCACATTCTTGCATGCTTCCGCTGATATATATGAATGACGGTATTGAGCTGCCAGAATATTCTTTTGACGGCTTTTGAAATAACTATACGAGTATGCTTACGAGTAACTATGCGAGTATACGAGTACTTATCTTTGTTGTAATCGTCATCCGTCTCTATAGTCGCGCACGTGTTGTCGTGCTGGTCGCATTTATTGTGAACTCTCATGCAGTTCAGAGGCTTTCGTCGCTCTTGACAGGTGTAACTGAGATGATCACTTCGTGTTGCTTGACAAGCTGTGTAATTTTAGCTCTCGCATGGCTTCTTATCTTTCGGCTAGCAACTGTTCTATGCATTTATGGTCAATGATATAATGCGGCAATCAAAGGAAGCATATTTTTGCTAGCAGTTGAATGATGTTCGGACATCCCTTGATGTTAGGTCGTTATACTTCGCATTTACATTTCTTTTTTTTTACCTTTGGGAAGCGGAAAAGTTTTTCCACAATCAAAAAGTAATAAAACTGCACTTACGAGTACCGAAGACGTTAGTACCGTTTCATTGGATCAGGCGCTCATAGATACGACTAGCGGCATCTCTTGTTTTTAGGAGGAAAAATCAGCAATTTGACTTTCTGAATAGCGAAAGTCTTTAAAACGCGTTTTGCTGCCTAATTTTTAACAAGTTTTAAAGCCAGCCCCATTCATGCTCGGGAATACATTTGCGTATTTACTGTGCCCCTTCACTGATTTCTGTGGTTTCGGGTCACATTTGCCCATTGGTCTTATGCAGTGCCATGTGAAGTGTGGACAAGTACATCAGTGCATCATGCACCAGCTGTGGTGCCTGTGCAAATTGCTGATCTCGATGAAGGTAATTAATGCGTCATATGTAATTTAGGCGTTAGCTAGTTGATGGCATTTTTGTTCTCTCATCCATCATTTCATGCGATGCAACAGCGATATATAACCGTGGTTGTATAAACGTATTGTTGTTTTCGTTGGCAGCTTATTATTTATGTTGGATTGATCATTGTTAATGTTATTACAAAGAAGTGAAATTCATACACCAGTCGTAATAAGGGATATAATTGTTGTTCATCCTCGTGATAGTATACACAGAATTTGAATACGTCGGCAGGTAACAAAACCTTCTGACACAAGAGCCAGGCGCAGTTTTATCGAGCAACTGGCCAGGAGCTCACACCTTGCAGGGTCTCCAGCAGCAGCAGCAACACCGGCCGTGGTGTTGTTTACGATGCCGTAACTGAGCATACGATCTTTCGTCTTGTGTTTTTTATTCATTTTCTTTTTTTGCGTTGCACTCCCTCTAAAAATCTCATTTAATTAACGAATGAATCGTGAGTCTATTGTAAAACTGCTTTCCTTGTACGTGATTCTCATCAAATTGCGACTGTGCTGTGGGTTTCACTTGCAGCCGACATTCGAAACAGAGCTTCACTTCTAAAAAACTGAAAGTTTCATGGAGAAGCTCAACAAAGTCAAAGTCATCCTCGGTCAGATATTCAATGCCCGCATGTATTTATTTCGTGGAGGTCGACGGGTATTTCTGAGGAAATGATGCTAAGCTTTCTTTCATAACTGTGGTAAGTTTATGGTTAAAATACTATAAGAAAGCTTCATTAGCAGCTTCCGAAAACACTTTTGTAATTTCCAACTTCTGTGACGCTATCTATTTAAAGAAAATTCAACAAGGTGTATAACAGAATGAGAACAACCGTTTCCCAAATATAAGTTTTTTGTGTGATGGGCAAAAAGGGCAGGTGATCTAAGAACATAACGTCGAATGTGTCTTCTTGCTTTTTTTGTTTCGTCAGGATGACATGCCAGCAGCCTGCCCATCGCCTGACTCCGGAGTTTGGAGGGAGTACGACAACAAGGCTTTCTACTGCGATCAAGTGCAAGAGAATTTGAAACGTTCGGTTGGCACAGTTCTAGAGAAATTTGTGCTTGACGATGTACTATATTAAGGTCCTCACATACCCAACTGGGTATGCTCAATGCTTCGTCTTGTGCAGAGTGCAATGAGAAATACCCAATTGTTTCCCAGGTGTTTTGCCGGCGGGAAGCTGCTCAAGAAACATTGAAACGATCAAAAGAAACGATCATTGAAACATCAAAAACGATCATTGAAACGATCAAAAGCACCAGAATATATTTGTCCGAAAAAACATCGGATGTCACGTTTATCGTTTGCTTCAGCTCTGAGCATTGCTTTTAGCGCTGTTTGTATTTTTTTTACAATAAATACTTCTTTTTACACGTGAGTAGTACCTGTTTCTCCCATGCTTATACACGCTAGACCCAGCAGGTACTGTTGAACTATGAAGCTGATAAGGCCAGTCAAGTCATTTTCAAGGAAAATGATTCCGCTGAACGATACATTTACGAGGAACATGGTGCGACCATGCTTTAACCGCCGTTACTTAAAAAAAAAGGAATGCGAAGTTTTATACGCCTGTCGAAACACACTCAATGCTTATAGTTTCCAAGTTACTTGTAGTGGTTACTCTAAGTAACCATCAAGGGGGAACTGAGCGTAAAAGCTCTTCTATGTGATGTAATCGGTTCACGTTCAAAAAATCCCAAGTGGTTAAAATTAGGCACTATTAAAATTCGGTACCCAGAGCTTCGTGTGCACAATTTCTTGTGTTTGTTGCCACTGCGCATCTGTCAAAGACTAGGCACTGGTATACACGCACGTAACTTTCCGAATACAATATAGCGTACGTGCCCAGCCAACGCAACGTCTGCGTACACAATTCTAAAACTCCGTTAGCCAACAATCAACCACTACATGGCGTGCCACTTGACGTCAAGGGAGTCCGCATTATGGGTACCGCAACCTGACTGCTTTCTTGGTTCTTGTGCATGCCACAAACACAAAAAATAATAATGAATAGGCTGGATAGGATCAATTGGGGATTAGAGAAGATATCTTCGCCCTCAAGTGGACATAAAATAGGTTGGTAATGATAAAAAACAAAATGCTTCCTTGGACAAATGCGCGAATCGTTTGCCGTGAAATGTACATATCTAATTTAATGCTCTATTAAAAGCAACGGCATGCTGTCGAACTCAAGTGCGAGGAGTAGAGCTTCCACGAGGTTTCTAGATTTCGCAAAACCGTTCACACTTTTCTCCTAAATACATGGTAAGCAGTGCCTAAGTCTGGAAAACAATATTTGCATACTTAAATTACCGTCCTCTGGAACGTACTACATATGTGCCAGCGCGAAGTGCGCACGCCGGTGGGTGTACCTCGAAATAACATCGCTTAATTGGCCTAAAAAGTTCAGAAATCGTTAAACACCCCCATGTTCGACAAATGGCCACACTACGTTAACTTTCTTGGGATAATACATCATAGTTTAGCAGTTTAAGGTCATCGTGACGACTGCCACACTCAGGCGCAACCGCTTTGTATGTGCCCAATAAAAAAATTAAAAATCCAGCTTGCCCCAAAAGTTGCATCCTTCATAGACCATGCGTTGTTTTTTAGCATCTGCGCATAGCTCTGCAACACTAGAACCTATTACTCGATGGTGTCAATTTCATTTTCCATTAATGCACCACTATACTACTTTCTGGATTTCTGGTGTGCGCAACACCTCTCAGTAATCCGCACATTAAAAATTAAGTGCGCGTACAAGTAAAAAACCCCAGAAGGCTATCCCATGCACTCACAACAAACATACCCTAGTCGCGTGCGCATGCACATGCAGCTGTGTGGATGTAGCTCGCCAATTTTGCGTGTACCGCCGTATTAATCGTGGCGAAATATGCCAAAAATTCATTGAAAGGTGAAACTTGTGTACAGTCAGGCACTGCATGTCCATGAAGGTGCCTTTCGCACAAATACTGCGTATAGTACATTGCATGGACTCGCGCTTCCAGAAAATATTCTAGTAAACTTATGTGAAAAAATATTGTATCATCCCGTGTGAGTTTAGCAAATTCTCCGCTTTGAGACGAGTATGAGGTGATTTAAATTGCGCGGCGGTACCGCTATACCAGCAATAATCGAGATGTTTTAAAAAAGATGGCCACTGATGTAGTCGTAACAGAACGTCGCAAATATTTCGGCGATAACTACTGCCGGATATAAGATCCAGTTCATGTTAACAGCCAATTTCCGCCTGCGCACTGCGTGCCAGACAACGGCGAATGGCGAGCCGCCATGTCTTTAGCGTGGACAGTCGACTTCACGAGTCACGTCTGTCGCGCGAGTGTCGTCCAAAGTGAGCGCATGTGAGAGGCATTTCTTCCGCGGCGCAGTCCGCCGAGCGACCGCGAAGCTGCATGCAGTCAGCTCTACCTCCTCGCTTCCATGGTCGACCGAAACGTGGGCTGCGCTTTCTGTTGAAGCAAAAATAATATCTGCGGGAATAGTGTCAGTCGTTTGAGGGGAAGCGACGTGCACTATCCAACGTTTAGAACCAAGATTAGTTCCTTTACAAGTGAAGTTCATCTGTAGTGCGTGCGCGGCACACCGCACCTGCTCGAGCGTGTTCGCATATTATACATATCAATCAATCATGTTTTATTTTTCGTCCTTCGTTTACACGATAAAACGGAAAAAAGGAAAAAATTGCCGACAATACCACGGTTATGAGCGCATGTTCATCTCAGTGTGTAATTATTACGCGGAGAGGGTCGAGCCAACAACGGTAAGAAGTAAAAGATCCTGACATATGAGCGTGAGCGCTTTGTTCTGAAGCACCGTCGACTACGGCTTCGAAATAAACTGAATAGGCTTAGTGACGATATCGGCCACCGGCCCGGTAACCATCGGCGGCGAAGCGGCCAGCGACGTTACTTAGAAAACGGCTATTCTCCGTCGTTGCTACGTCGTTGCTACGGCTACGTCGCTGTGCGGTTGGCACGGATGGATTCCGAGCTCACGTCCCACGGCAAGCGAATCTTGACGTTGAAAACTCCTTCAATCCACGAAAGGCAACATGCTGGCGGCTTACGTGAATAGAACTCGGGTATTATGCACGCTAAGATTCCGAGGTGCCAGTGTCAAATATATGCGGAACAGTTTTATCTTTTATACCAAGCAGGCAAATTCGCTTCAAGCATGCTCTGAGCAATAACTTGAGTGACCTCGTATATATTTTCACAAATGTCGTTTAAAAAAATGTCTCCTTCCGTATCCGTTAACGCTGCATGTATAATAACGATCTCCACTGCACTAATAGGCCAGTGCAGCTGGCCAGTGTGTAGCTACCCATTGGTAGATATAAACCCCCGTTCTTTTACTATTGTCGCCGCGGCGTGACGTGGTGTAGTGGTTAGCGTACGCGCTTGCTGATCGAGTGTTCGCGAGTTCGAATCCGGGAGTGTTTGTTGTGAATTTTTCTGTGGTTTACTTCTGAATGTGATGTGTATATATGGATTATGTATGTCATAAAATGTGTGTCTCAGCCTTCAAATCCCCGATTAGAGCTTAAAGGGGGACTTAAAATCAATTTTTTGTTTCGTCGCTTCATACACCGCCTATAGCTAGGAAGTGCCGTAGCTGGGACACACCGTAGCTAGGCTCAGGCGGAGCGAAGAGATCTCCATAGCCGGCCTCATAACTAGCCGGGATTCGAGACGAAAAATCTCCGGCCTATTTGAGTCCCGCCTATGAGATGAGCCGCTGAGAAAACTACTACGCCGCGGGACGGCTACGGGCGGCGCCGGCTACGGGTTGTGCCGGCTAAACAAACAGTCTATAGGCGTTAGATTTTTCGTCTCGTTTCCGGGCTATAGACTGCAACTTTAAGCAGGACATGATTAAGAGTGTATGTGAGGCATGGACGCCGCAGAGCAGCTTGCGCAAACGTCTGCACATTGTGCCACAGGGCCATCTGCGCAACTTTTGTACGCAAGAAAACTGCGCAACTAATGTACACAACCCTGATGAAAGCCAGCGCGTAGTGCAGCCAAGAAAAGTATTGGGGGCGTTCGCTGTACTGTTTTAAGTGTATTGCCGTAATTATGATATAGAAGAGAAAAGAATAAGGTGGAAGAATAGACAACTTCTCACCGGCAGGGACCGAACCAGTAACCTTTAAATGAAGCCTGCGATGCGCGACTAATTGAGCTACGGCGGTTGTCGTCCTCTCGTCCAATTTATCGGGTATTAAATGCGAAGTATTTCTTAGAGAACGACAGGCACCTTGACCGTTTCTTTCTACGTATCTATCTATTTAGCCGCCAACGTCTTGGCGCTCTCCTGGGCGTCTCCTTAACTTGAAACATACCAAAATTTGTATGGGTGGGCATTACTGTATGACAAACACGGTGAATAGGTCGATACATGAATAGCATGCGATGCTTGTCTACCCGTATACAACAGCCCATGGAATGCGGGTATCAGCCAAAAGATACTCACAGTTTCTATCAAACAGGAAATGGCGATAGCACTCTTTTAAAAAATCTTTACGCGATCACTTTATGGAGTTTGTTTGGTAGAAAATGCGACGCAGACGTTGGAAGCGTTGTCAGTGGGGGAAATATCTCAGGGACGGAACAATTTAAGATTGTGGTTAGAGCCGCAATCAAGGCCAGGAGTTCTGCGTGGCTTTCAAGTATTGATCCATAGAGCTACGCCGTTGCTTGAAACTGCTTAAGAAGAAATAACACCATTTCCCGCTAAAGGGGACCATTAGGCGATGCGAGGCAGCGTTTCGGCATGTCGAGCCCGCGTTTCAGAGGGGGAGTGGGACAGGGGGAATGGAAGTGGAGTGAGGGAGAGGGGAGGGGAGAGGTGGGAGGGAAGTAGATATGAAGTGGAGAGAGGGAGAGGAGTCGAGAAGGGAGACAG
>NC_051186.1:2075533-2118714 GCF_013339695.2 Rhipicephalus sanguineus
CGCAGAACTCATTTTGGACGTTTAGGTTCTATGTGTCTGTGTTCAGAATTGTTGGCAATACCGCCCTCGCGCCGCACATTGCTGGCACCCTTGTTATCTCTACTGGTAGAGCGACGACTCCGAAAAGGCGTTGCTCCCGGGTTTGGCCCCCGGAACAGGACTAAGTTTTCTTGAACAAGAGGCTCTTTCTTGTGACAAATCCGTGTGCTTTTTCTTGTGACCTCGTGCTACAAGTGGTACTTGTCAATTATTCCTTTCATAACCTTTCCGCCCCCTTGAGGCATTCCACAGAGCTTAATTGCAGGGAAAAAAATCTGCTCTTATTTCTACGGTGTTGCATGTTAGAATTAAAATTACTTATTGTTTAACAATTAAAACTGTAGTCATATTGCACGTCTGGTTTAATTGGCTAGAAACTTGGCAATCAACTTAAGCGGCATGTCCACTTTCAAATGAGGTTTATTTTTTTAGAAATTGCTTTAATGGAGACCCTGAATACAATAAAAAACTTTGCGGAGCGTTCCTTGCCGTAGTAACAATCTTTCTATTATTTTTAACGTCAATGGTTCTTTAACGTGCACCTAGTTCGAACAGCTCATGTAAACATGTCGCGACTTATGAAGTCTGATTGTTAGTTTGCTTTTGCGTTTATTTGTTGAGAGAGTTCTGGAGTGTTATAATATTTTGGTGGGCCATGTAGACGAAAAACACTAAGCGACACAGGTGAAAGCTTGTAGACATTGAGGAGTGTGTTGAATTGCGAAATTGTTTATGTAGAAGAAACTACTGTGAATAAAAAATGTAACTTGTCTCCCTTTACTTTTAGATCCTAGTCAAACCCTGGATGGGGAGTGCAGTAAGTAGACAGTGCTTTTAAAAATATTTGAAGTCATTTCTGCACGAACCATCATCGAAATGGCGCAAGAACAGTGCCCAAAGGGCGAGGTGCTGGTTCTTTGCTCCTGGGAAGCTCTAAGTTATATATTCTGCCAAATCGCATGTCACAAAGTGGCTATCCTAAGCCCACAAATTCCATCATTTACCTGTCATCAATAAAAAATATTTCCGCCAAAAACTAGGAATGACGCACTGACGTATTCTCCATAAGATCCAGTCTTCATGACGAAATCTTCAAGTAATTTCTGCTTTATTTTACCGATGCATTTATCGAGTTTTTACAGACCACACAGGAAAACATCGGCTCAAAAAGCGCCGATCACATGCGCAATGGCATATCAAAACTTCTCATTGCTACTGTTGTACGTGCTTCAAGAAAGACTTATTTGAGTCATATGACGCAAGTAGTTTATGATGACTGGCGGGTCACTTCACTTTCCTCGATACTACTATAGAGAAATTACGGCAACGCTGTCACTTGACTCTCAAAGAGTACAAATATGCAATAGTTGTCCTCATTTAGTGGAAATTGCACAGAGGAGGAAACCCTTGCTTTTATGGATAGTTTTTTATCCTTGGAATACATTGCTCGCAATGCTCCTTTGCATATGTATGTGAATATTGCATACTTTTGCAGCGTATCGTTCGAAATGTCTTCTTTATTTCCTTATCATCTTGCATTGTTTCAGTATGTGATTGTTCTAGTAACTACGCAGCAGAATACAAGACCACACGACAGGATTGCAACAATTACTTACACGTCCTGCCCATGATACGAGTCCATGAAGAAATATGTAATCAAATGTACTTTTGGAAGGAAAAGTGTATGCCCAAAAATATCTTCACCTGATTTAATAAATAATACTTTTATGTGTGAAACAATATGCGCGAATATACATAAAAACAAGTAGGCATTTAGAGTCAAAAGAAATCTTTCATAAACTGCTTCTTTACCCATCCATTAAGAGTCAGGCCCTTACACAGGAGAGCCAAACAGATTTTGCCATTACGCGGTTCCTTGTAAATATTTCTCCACGCGCACAGCAAATACGCGCATATGGAATACAAAGCAATCTCGGTGCGTAGCAGATCCACTCATATGAAGCTCCTCACTCTGGGCAATTAGTTTCTTTTTCCTTGTTAAGCAATAACCGTGCTAATCAGCAGACCGGTCCTGCAAAAGAAATCAAGAAATCACTATTGCAGCATTGCCTTATGAAATCAGCAACCTTTATTCTAGATGAGATTGGTTGGTAATGCTATGCATTGTTTCTGCAAAATTTAAATCAGAATAATGTCTTATTATATGTATATGTCTTGCTCCATTGAGTGATATATACTAATCAGTACTAAATTTAACTATCTATCGATGTTCTAGGATAAATGTGGGCGCACCTGACTCACGTCCAGAGGAAATAAGAAATGGACACCTATTTGGCGCTGTACCGGTGTGTATCTTATTTGCTCGTGTGCTGTGGCGGGTGTGCGCTGCACATTTATCCTACAAAATGCTATAGCAACAAGTCCAACATGGATCTTTGACGATCTAATGGTACTGATTCTTTCTGCTTTTGTTTAGAGTATGACCTTCGGTTCCGCGGAGGTAAGTGGATGTTCATAGTTGGTGAATCCTTCAACTGCAATTGAGTATAAAAAAGTGCAAGCGCACGTACAAAAAGCATTTTTACAAAAACCGTTTCGCTTGGGGACCGGCCACGTTCGAGAGTGCAGTTTGAAAGCTCATGTGTTTAATATTTCCATATTGATCCAGGGAGAGATGTGCGCAGACATCAATATGTAATCTTCCTGGAAACATAGAAAGAACGACCAGAATCATTCAGTGGTACATAGGCTGTAAATACAGGAATTCTTATCTGCATCCGAAAAAGCAAACAACGCCAAGACAGGCATCATATACAACTGTACCTAAATGGAAGGCAGGCTGCACGCGGACGAGAAGAAAGAAATCAAAGCACACATAAGAACCAAGCAACAAAATGGGGCACGTAATGGAAAGTTTGAAAACTCACCTGCCGAACTATGTCTGACTCAATTTAAAAAACGAACACTTATCTAAGCCTCCAAGCAGCGACATATGCACACAGTTATCAAGTAAAGTAAAACAAACTCAGTAACAGTTCAAGGTAGGACCAAAACAATGTAGACAGATCACGTAAGTATGTGAGCACGGAAGCACTGCCAGGTGCCCGCAGTTGCGGCATTTCTTTCTCGGAGTGATCGATGAAGGACAATTCTGCGTATATTCTGCAATCTCTTTCAGAGAAAATATGCATGATGCCTGTTTTTTTAGCCGCGTTAGAGAAACTCTAGTGGCAGAAATTATGCGGTGCCCTCGACTATGGCGTCGCTCACAGCTTCATATGCCTTGGGACGATAAACACCATAAAGCAACCAATATGTTCTTTTTATTTACGACGTGTTGACGGATGCGCGCCAGTGTAGGTATGACTTTGTGCAATCTTTCTTGCTTATTCAGTAAGTGTACACATAGATGTGTTCCATTTCTCTCTAAGGGATCTTGAACAAAATGCACTGGTGTAACCGCAAACAACTGCTTTCTCCAAAAGGACCGGTCACCGGGTCAAAGGCCAAATTCACTGTTTCAGTTGGTGTTTGGAGTCTGCCGTACCTTTACGAAGTACTAGACCAAATACAACACACACACACACACACACACACACACATATATATATATATATATATATATATATATATATATATATATATATGTGTAGAAAGAGAGAGAGAGAGAAAGGGGTGTAACTGTTCAAGTGCGCAAAACTTGGAACTTTTCTTAATAAATTACTGACGCCGCAGCCATGCGCCCGGCGATTTTTCCGAGTGAAACATGGTGCTCCAAACATTTCTTTATGGGCCAGTGGGCGAAACAGGTTAGTCAATGCTAGATGATACAAGTCCGTGTGGGAAAACTGGCAATATAGTCGTTGTCGCAAGGCTCGGCTCAATAGGAAACAGAACTGAAATAAATGTAAAAGTTCCGGCCAGCGTAACACAGCGCCGAGTGCAGCAAAAGAGGTTCTGAAAACAGCAATGGTGAAGTACATTATATACGCGCAATAAAAACAGTTGATAGCTATAATTGTAACTTTGACAAATAAAGCATAGTAATCTAGTGGACCTCGATTTGTACAGGACTAACGGCGCAAGAAAGGTAATTTACCGGAAGGTTTGACTAGAAAACCAAAACACAATTAAACATTTTAAAGTCTCATGTATTTACGGAGCTCACTCAATTGAAATCTCAGTTGTCAAGATTTGTTCTGTGACCATGAAACTTGCTGCGCCCTACAAGGGAATAATTACCAACCCTCTTCTCCGCATACAGCGGCTCGCATGGTCACCCAGCGGAGGCGTCGAATGAAGAAATATAGGGAAAGTGACCCGTGGACCTTGTCACAAATTGTCACTATCTACATTATACGTTGCCGGCTTACTGGTTTGCTAACTGCCGCCTGTACGAATACTTCCGTCAATAATGAGGATGAACGGCAGCATGCCGCCACTTCGCGCTGTCTGCGGCTGTACGAGCCGAGACGATGTCTTGTTTCAAAGGTTCCCACCGCACATGGAGTTTAATCGCTTAAATGCTGGGTGGATTACAGCGGGAAAGAGAAGGAATTCAAGACTTGGAGAACGACACTTGCACGTCTTAAACATTCTCTGGCCTGAGCGCCAAAGCAACTGGGAATCCATGGATAACATGAACAATAAACTACAGAAAGTGCCCCAGATATGCTTCGCAATATGCCTTTAGAGGCTCTTAGTTTTTGCTCGCATTTTCTCTCGACCGTGCAAGCAGCGCAGGTACCCTGTTAGGGTTGCTAACGCCGCCTGCATTTAGCGGCGCGGGTCACAGAACGAGCGTGTTCAGAAAAATGTGGTTGCTTTGCGGAGTCTATAATTGTCGCCATTCTACACCTCGTTTCTTTGTTTTTTTTTTACAAAATTAGCGAGAGCAGATTTGTTCCGTATACAACGTACCTCTTCATTCGCGTCGAAAAAATATTTCGGCAGATCCCACGCATTGAGGGAATTGATTTCGATCGGGGTCGTCAGCGAGAGACTATAGCTTGCCTATGCCGACTTTTTTCCATTCAGCTAATAGTTACGAGGTGTCACCTTGATGAGGGCTAGTTGCTTGATATTTAAAAGTGCAGATGAAACGGTGCGACTAGAATAAGGACATTAAGAAAACGAAACGTACAGCACTTGCTCTGAGCTATTTGCTTCTTTCCTGTGTTTATTCTAGTCACAGAGCTCCATAATCCGCATTATAGGGTGGATTGACGTCTTCGTGTACACTGAGTAGTTGGAATACCAGGCACGCATTACGTTTCATGGCGACGCGTATTACGTATCCGCACACGTATTACGTGTGGGGCCTTACAACGCTCCAGACGCGTAATACATTTCTGCCTTAAAATTAACTTGTTGCCCGATGTAACGTCGGGACTCACGTTACAGGCAATGCATCAATTTTATTGAAACGGAACTCACGCTACGGTGCGAGAAGTGTACGCGTCTTTAACCAAAGCTGCCAAAAGCAAAGTGCGGTTCTTGTTAATGTTGGACATATTTATGCATAATGGTTTAAAGCATTGTGTGTGACTGTACGAAATATCAGTTTTCCTGTGTTCTATATGAATATTTTGAAGGTGTACACAGCGGTGCCTATTCGTTGGCTTCTTATATGCCGCAGTTGTGTTAAACCGTAACGTCAGCATCTTTTTCGCGAAAATTAGTGTGTTCACCTCACTGTGCTTCGAAAATCTTAAACTGTTAAACATTGCTAAACTGTGAACATGGTCAAACTCCTGCCAATACGCGTGAACGTTTCACAGAAATCTCTTGAGCCTATCCGACATAGTAGGCACGAAATGGTGACAATCACGCATAAGCATTTCTTAAAGGCTTAAGCCGTTCATCGCTTGAAATCCTGATTTTCAGTTGCTGCCTGTTGTCTCATGTTTTTTCTGGGGAAATATACAACAGAACGATGTTCTTCAGCCCAAGTCGAATCCTGACTCGTGCCCCACCTTCTACCCCACAAAGGAGAAGAAAATGTGTATACACATCCAGCACCAACAACACCAGCCTCTCTTTGTATGCGCGCGTTCCTCTTTAACTATACAGCATGAAACCTTCACTTGGCGTCTCAACCCCTCGATCTCATTAGCCCCATTCTGCCCATTGTTGCTTTGCACACTTGTTTGTAATTGCTACTTTTGATGTTCACGGAAAGTGAGCAAAGCGTATACGAACATCGAGCTAGGGAAAGCAAATAAGTCCACTTCTCGAAACGTTTTTAGTGACATTCATTCTCCAAAATTTGTTTCATCGTTCGATCGAAGCAACTATGATCTCGCAAGACATGCTCAGAATATGAAGTCAGCACTCGCCGAAGCTGATCACATTATAGTGGCATTTCCTCCAACTGTTTGCTCCATTGCCGGAAAAATCTTCGCTACAAACAGTGCAACACGAAGCAACTTCATTGGCTTCACTCCAAACAACCAAAAATGCCGCCACCTCCACGAAGGGAATCGTGAGGAAATGCGAATGCATTTCTTGCGCCGAGAGTACACGGCGTAGTAATTTTAATGGCGAAAATGAATGACGAGACGGGGATTTGTACCGTAACCATTTATTTACACATTCATCAGCACCTGTTTGCGTTGTCATTTTACCTGACGGCCATAATCTCAGCCTTGTGGTCGCTAAAGTGTACAGTCAAAGGGTCTTTGAGAAGCGAGGACTGCCGTTGCTGTCGCAGTTCTTCGCTGAAGGGCAGGTATCGCTTGAGGAACACGTCCACATCGCCCGCTCGGCGAGTGGCAACGGCGCGCGCGCACGCAGTAGCGTCATACCGCCAAGTTCCCGCGATGCGAGCGCCCTCACAAGCAAGAGCGCGCTCCTCCTCTCCGCTCACTCTCCGCTACTCCGCCCGCACCATCTGCTCCGGTTGCTAGGGGCGAGGATAAGCGCGCGCGCCCGCAGCTGTTGCTATGTGAGAGGGAGTGAGAGCGGAGATAACACCTGCCGGCGCGCGGACACCGACACACGCCTGACATGCCCCGACTAAGCAATGCATTCGCATTTAAAACCTGAAACACCATTCCTTATGCATCTACGTTACCGCCGACAAAAAGAAAGCTTTTGCGAGAAAAAAAAAAAACCTCTAAATCTTCCCATCAGGACGAGAAATTCGGCGGAGCTTGCGCTAAGCACTAAGCCCCGCAAGCCTTGAAACAGCAAAACTGGACTATTCTGGTTGTTTCTAGGTTGTTTCTATGCCTTAGCTAGGTGATGATAGTTCTTTCTAGGTTGCTTCTAGATCGTTGGTAGGCTTTAGCTACATGATGCTAGGTTCTTATATTGTCACGTGGTCGTGACTTCGACGAGGGCAGCAGTCAGCACGTGAGATATAAAACTCTTTATTTGGCCGAACTTGTGGCCGGGAAACTGAAGGTCAACTACAGTTGCGTCGACCGTCGATCAAGTGACAAGCGGTGAAGCGCGTCGGAATTTATACATGTGACGTCGCATATTCCAGCGTTATCGCTGGCTGTCGCGCAAGGTCTAGAAAAACCTCGAGTGTTCGCGTCTTGCGCGAAATCTTATCAAAACGATGTACAATAATGGCGAAGCTTCTCGAACAATGATGTGCGGTTTGCGCTGAGCGTTGTTGACAGTCTTTGCTGGTCAAACCCGAATACATCAAAATAAAACATGAAGCGGGCGTGGCACAATGTTGATTCTCAGCGCAGAGAGGTTCGAGTTAAACCACATAAATGCATAGACACGCCACGGATACCCAAACTCCTCGCGCTGAAACCAAGCGTTCGCGCCTCTCATAATCATAGGCACGACATGGATGTCTAACCAGAGACAAACTCGCGCTGAAACCAACCAATCGCACCTCTCATAGATCTACGGGCACATCGTCGTTTGCGTAGGCCTTCCATCGCTTCGGGGTCTTATCATAGCCGTCTTTGCCTTTTCCGTGATATAGCTGGTTGGTTGGGTCCTAAGGGAATGGTTCAACCCACTACGGGGGATCGGCCACGAAGCGTTCGGCAGTAGAATATGTTCCCTAGGTAGCTAACTGTTGTCTCCTTTTTTTATCGTACCAGTGGTGAGTAGTGATATTTACCCAATATCTGTGGCCCGCACCCATTTATGACGATGACAGTTTCTGGCAGGTGCCGTCGCCTTTCCCGTTTTCTATTTTAAGGCTAACTGTTGCCTTCTTTTTTAGCGGCCCAGTATTGAGTAGGGGGACATACCCATTTTCTATGGCACATGCCCATTTATGAATCGTGATACGGCATGCGTATTACGGCAGCCTAAACATCTTCGCTATTAATATATCATTGCATCTCTGCCCGACAAGGTCTGGGCGCACACACTCGCCCTGTTTCTCGCTGTAATCGTAGGTTTTAGCTGCATTATTACTCCGCTTCTGCAACTGACACCATACAATGCGTAATGCAGCAACCCGGATTATTTTGCAACCAAAGTGGTGGGCCATCGCACATATGCTCGAGTGGTCATATGATGCCGCCGTCTTCTCATTAAGCAGTTGATGTGATATAGGAAAGGGACTCTGATCTGCCCCTGACTTCCAGCCCTAAGACCTCAGAGTTATCGCCTCAATTTGGAGGGACGAATTACTGTCCGCAAATGCGCTCACTTTCCGCTGGGTGATGCCCCGCTCAGGAAGCCCAGGTTAGGCAACACGGTTTAAACCTTCATTATCGAAGGCACGTTCGTGTGAGTGAAAGAGCGATGCTGTCAGCATCTTCGTATTCAGTTTTAGATGATTTCATCTGAAACGAAGTGCGCTTTCCTAGTGTTCGCCAATTTAGCCTGCCTTGTTCGAGCTGATTTCAATTCAAGTTACGTTTTCATCATAACACCTAAGTTTCTATCATAATGGGCTCCGTTTGCCATCCCTTGGTACCCATCCATTCCCTCATGCTGTACAGCAGTTATCTCTATTGCGCTTGACGTGGCCTGCACAGCTTCATATGGCTATGGCAGTCGACTGCTGATGCAAAGGCCGTAGGAATGAATCGCGGCCCCTGCAGCCGCATTTTCGGAGGAGGCGGAAATGCTTCCGCCTTTGTACTCAGATTTAAGTTGACGTTAAAGAATCCCAGGTGGTCGAAATTTCCTGAGGCCGCCACAACAGCATTCTTCACAATCATGTCGTGGTTTTGTGACGTTAAACCCCAACAATTATTGCATAGCCTTTCACGGGTTCAAGGAGCTGCTTGACAATCTTCCTGGGTGCCTTCACAGTACCTAAAAGGGGGACCTTTGCGTCTGCCTGCTGCAGTTCGGCGAGGTCGCTGACTCACGTAGTTAAAACGAAACCTTTGACCCAGTTATCATGCAGCTCCGCAACTTTACGGGCTATGAGGGAACATCGTGCTGTTTTTTAGAGCAAGAATTTACTTTTGTAAGTGAGAGAAACGAGTGGAACAACAACAAGTACATCGCGAGCATCAAGGACTTCGTGCAAGTAGGTCAACCAGCTGGACCGCTTTCAATTCGAGAGAGATGATCTCTGACTATTGGTCACCAGTGTATACGGAAAGCGCTTCACGCGTATCCTTCGTCGGTGTATGCTCAGGATAATTTATTTTTGTTTACACACGGTAACAAACTATGTGCCGATGGACAGCCTTAGGTCGAAAAGAAAGCGGTTTGCTTCGATCTAAGGCTCACCATTGGTCAATAATCAACCGGGATCTAGGGCTCACCTGTTTGTCGGTCAGACAACGGTAAAGTTAATTGTTTTTCTGGGCTCATTAACGTTAGTGCTTAGGCCCTCGAAGGTTCTCGCAAATCGATGATCTCGCCAAGCTAGGCTGTGGCGGCAATAGGGGAAAACGAGGTCTGCTGATGGAGATAAGCACTCGGGTAACGATTCTCACTTCTGATTCTTGTGTCGGAACACTGTGGTGCCCTAGACGGCCAGCCATCTCGACTCCAAACTACTGTGTAGGTAGTGTACTGTATTCGAACGGGGATTGAACAACGCGTTTCTCAGGCCATTTATTTCTATCACTGAACAGCAACGCAATGCCTATTCGCTTCTCTCGGCGTCGGCAATGCCATTTTCTAGTCCTCATCATCACCAATCTGCTCAAGCACGGCTTGAGGGCCAAGATGGAAAACATTTACCAACTGTAACAGCTGTATTGCATATCGATAGTGTTCTTGCTTGCATCCAATTTCTATCGCGCCATTACAGCAGATGTTACTAGCCTGTCACTTGTCTTCTTCGCCGGAGAAGGATGGTTACAGCGAAGGGCGGTGACGATGTAGTGAAGTAAATTGTGGCTTTTACGTGGCGAAAGCATAATGCTATGAGACACAGCGTAGTTTCGGACCCTTCGTTTATTTTTACCATCTGCGGTTTCTTATGTGCACCTGTCTCTAAATACGCCTGTTAATATGCCCATGTTGACGGTGTCTATCTCTCTTGCTGTAATGAATGCACTTATGAATGCATTCATAGAATATTTAACTGACGCTTCATTCTTGTCTACTGTAATGCAGGCAGATGTTCGCGATGCAGAGGCGAAAGTTTGTAAACGATGTTATGTGTCTTTATGTAGAAAATATTGATGTGCAACAACTTACGCTGCATAAAAGTATTACTATCCCCCTTTTTTCCAGTAACAAATGTGACGGACGAAATCAAGAAGGGTAAGTCAATATTTCTTTAAATTGTTTTGTGACTAACAATATGTGCGGGCGCACACTGGAAGAATCAGGCTGATGAAATACCGATGAAAGAGAATGTGCACCAAGCGCGAAGTCTTCATAAGAAGCTTGGAAGTATATTGTGCCTTTTCAAATAGTACACAGATGCTAGTTCTAGCCTGCAAATGCTATCAGTAACCTGTTATCCTTGGCATACCTTTATACTGAGAACTACCAGAGGCACACTGACATTTGTTTCTGCTTGGTGAGAACAATGGCACTTCAATACCGTTTTCTGCACGGCGGGACTTCAGGTATGTGGATGCCTTATTCATTCGTTTTTCGTGTGCAGTTTTTCCCTGAGAATGTTTTCCGCCTGCACTTAAAGTAGCTTGTGATTCTGGGAAAGCGCTACAGCGCTGGCTCACAGTGTTGCGTGCTACCATGCGCTACTAATCGCGACCTGCACGTCATTCCAGCTGTTGCCTTATTAATTTTCCAATACCCATCCTGATTCCATCTGCACATGATGAGAAGCCAGCGTCACCTACCGGCTTACCTACAAAAGCGCGCGCAAGGTACTCAACGTTTCTTGGCCACGGTGGCACTTCAATCATGAGGTGGTTTACAATTCTGATCTTCTACCTTGTGAAGTGTTTCATCAGATTGCTTCCCGCCTTCACTTGGAGCAGCTTAAGATTCGGGAAAAGCGCTATAGCACAGCGTCACTGTGTGGTGTGCTACCATGCGTGAACGGTCCTGTCCTGCACGTCACCGCAGCTCTTGCCTCAGCATTTGCCATTAACAATGGCGATTGTGTCATCGCATGATTAGTATCCAGTACTACTCATTGGCTTACCCGCCAACGTTCGTTCAGCGCACTAGACGTTTCTTGAGAGCGACTGCACTTGAGGCATGCTTACGTCTAACTATGCGTTCGTCATCTTTGTAGGAGTAACGAAGCGATACAGAAAATTCATACACGCCGTGAGAGCTTTTTTTTTATTCTAATGTCCTGCCCACTGTTATTTTGTATGTCTTATATGGTTACACTGCTCTAGCAAAAACCAGTGCTCCTAAGATAAGACACCGGAACTAATCCAGGAACTACACAATACCAAACGGCTGGTGCCAAGAAAGGAACAGCTGGGGATAATGCGTTCCTTGAGTATAAGTGGCTTATCGATATAAATAAAAGACGAGATGCTTTATGCAGACTTGCCGACAAGTTTAGCCTACGTCAGGAGGATCGTGTAGCGATGATACGCGCGTATTAACAGCTGAAAAGGAGCAACGACGTCTAAGACAACACGTTTAGGTGCCTGAACTTAACTTGTTGTTTCCTACCAGAAGTTCATTGCGATACCAGTGATATTCCTGAACAGAGAGTGAACAAGGGTATTGTTCAAGATTCTCTCGGCTTTATTGAGGTTTCGATTGAACGCATAGCGTCTATCAGTATGCTATAATGTAATTGGGCTTCCCAAATGATTATATTTTAACGTGGTTAGCTTTAAATAAAAGTCATTTAGAATGCTCCGGGCTTTCCACGTAAACATGTAAATCGGCCTTCACTGCTGTTGCTACCGTTCTCTCAGCCATATTTTTTTCCTTTTTTTTTTCCTTTCAAAACTGCTTTCTATGAATAAAATAATTCTGGGGAGATTTCTAACGTGTCGAACCTAAGTAATACTGAAGAGAAAGCCATAGAAAAGTTGTGCGGGCTGAGTACACTGTGCAGAATTAAATACGTGCCGCAACTTTAACGTGCTATATTGCTTACGTGTTGCCTTGCTTGCACTATGTCACACATGGCTGGGTCAAAGCAGAGCTGTCGGGTACCTAGCTGGTTCCGGCTTGTCTAGGCTTTAACCCTCTCACCTCTCGATTTCGCACCCTTTGCTATACTGTAAATAAAAATGACCATCCTGGCTATCTAAACTTTGTACCTTTCTTCTCTTTCGTTCTCTCTCTCTTGTCTTTCTGTAGCCGTTATCTCGCCTTCTATCTTTTTTGCCATTTCTATTCCTTCTATATATTTCACTCTTTCTCTTTCATTACAAGCATCAATTTACAACGGGTCAATATCCCGTGCACAGGCGTTCCATCCCTCACAGCATGGTGTAGGTGTCCACTGAGATGCGAATGATCGCAACAAATGCGAGGCGATACGAACGAGATCTGATAACGTTATGACATAAAGACAAAGCTTATGCGTTGTCCATACTTCTCCCTTCCTCCCTGTCACGTCGTTACGGCTGAGTGACTACATAAACGAGGGGAACGTAACAGGCTGCCCGAATCACTCACATGCATGCACAAAATTAGGCCCTGCTCTAAGTGACCATAGCGAATGACTCATGAGTGAGGCTGCCAACCTATGATGACTTGTGATTTCTTCTGCTGTGTTGCAGTTTCACTAATAATTTCTTCTTTTTCTAGGTTTTCAGGAAAAGAACATCACGGATAAAAACGGAGGTAGGGAAATATTCATTCTAAAAGCTTTTTAGTACAGACGGTAGATGTCGATCCGTAAACGATGTACGCATGGTTGATGTGTGTTATGTAGAATGAATATACTTAAAAATCGCACTGTTCAAGTTGGTCATGAACATAATAAAACTTCCCAATTCACACTACTCGTCAAAGCCGTCCGAATCTAAACGTGTTTTTTTTTCGTCCTGTAATTTAACAAACGTAGATTAACAAGAACGTCAACTATTTGGCTAGGCTTTAGGGCCTCAAACGAGAAAACATCATTTTAATCTGCAGCGCATAAAAGTTTTGAAGTATTATCCTTTCGTTACGGTAGCATTTGTAAGCGCAATGGCCAAGGGTCTATACTCCTTCCGGAAGAAAGAAACGTGAAGAACTCGTTGTAATGCCGCTCATTTGAAAAAAGACCTAATGACCATTACATATTCTCTTGACAGGAAGTTTCAGCAGCTGCCGGCATATGAACCGAAAAGAATGTGCTACGCAAGTAAACGTATGGAATGTGATCTTCTAGGATTGCAAAAAGCTCACTGTCAAGCGCTAATGAAAAAAACGAAACTAAAAAACAACAGAGTTTAAGGCAAATCAGTCGCCAATGTACGTCGATCAATGACGATGTATTCCGAAAATAATATAGATGTTATATTGATAAATAGATAAATACGAGTTTTAAAAAAATCACACACACGCAGTTTATAACTATACTCGTAATTTATGAATATGCGAAGTCGAATAAGTGTATGCATATTCTTTTTTTTCTGTGACAGGAATTAAAACAATCTTCCATTGTAAGTATACTTAAATTTCTATTAGAAGCAGTTACACAGGGACTTTCAATACAGTCAAACTTACTGTGAGTGTTCCTTGAAGAGCGACGATGTATATGGCTAGGTTTCCTTGTATTTTCCTGTGCCATAACAGAGTCCCATGTTCCTTCCTACCCCTCGCCAGCAGTGCACTTAAAATGAAGGAGGTGGCACACGTGCGGCAAACACCATTTACGACTGCGCACGATACAACAAGAGCATGAGGAAAGTGAGGCTACCTGAATATGTCGCTAATCGGAGAATGTTGTAAAAAGACGAAAGACCGATGCTGCTCAAATGAAAAAAAAAAGGAATGAAAGAAGGATACCTAAACTCATTAGGTACTTGCCGGAGGGAGTTTGTCAATTTAGTTGCATGGTGTGTAATTGGTTATTATTAATATTTGTAAGGGTATAACGCCCCAAAAGTGCAATACGCGTATGAGGGACGCCGAAGTGGAGGGCTACAGAAGTTTCTTTAACTTGCACCTAAATATATGTACATGGGTCTCAAGCATTTTCGTCTCCATCGTAAATGCGGCCGCTGCGACCGTGATTGGATCCCGCAATCTTCAGGTCAGTAGTCGAGCACCATAACCACTGGACCACCAAAGCGGATGCTTGACTGGTCATTGTTCGAACTTATGTTGCTTCTGTGTCGTGTGCTAAACTACTTCTCTGGTCATCCACCTGAATGCTTCTGGGTGGTCATCCACCCGGAAGCATCGCCGCCATTGAAGACCATCAACTATTTAAAACAACATTAGCTAACACTGTATAAATAGGAGCCGAAGAACGTGTATTTTAGATGCGAAGTATCTTAAGGCGGAGCTCAATCCGGTGGTGGTGGTGGTGGTGTGCGTTCTGACCACCCTTACTGCGCATGCGCATACCCTCTCCACACACCTCCTCTCCCCTCTGCACACCTCCTCTCCACTTTCCCTCTCCACTTTCCCTCTCCCCTTCTCCCCTCCCCCTTTCCACTCTTCCTCTGAAACGCGGGTTCGACATGCCGAAATTCTCCCCTGCTCAACGCCGCGATGAGCTCGAGCGCATGCGCGTCCCCTCCCCTTCTCTCTCCTCTCCTACGCTGCCCCCCTCTCGCCCGCCTGTAGGCCGCGTTCCCCGCTCGCCCTGTGAGAATTAACGGCCAGGCTAGATGGAAGATACGACGCGCGTAGCGTCCCTCTTCGCGTTCCACGACGCGAGGTCGGTAGCATGCCCAACGAACGCCAACGGAACGCGATCGTGCAAGTGCTCCGGCTTCGCATCGCCTCATGGTCCCCTTTAGCGGGAGATGGTGTAATTTTTTTTCTTACTGTCTGCTGCATTTTTTGTTTGCTTTTACTTGTTTTATTTTTACTCACTCCCCTCTGTAATGCCTTTGGCCTTGAGGGTACTAATAAATGAAATGAAATGAAATGAAATATCGTATAATGGCTCGCGATTTTGTTGGGGGCTCATATTATCCCCAATATATAACTCAATCTCTACCGGTTTAAGTGTTTTCTTCAACACCACATCAACCGCATGAGGTTTGGTGGGTGTGCTTGTTTGCGTACTGGACACTCCTGGGAAACTGGGAACGAAAAGGACACCCTGAAGAACACAAAAAGCCATTCCAGATCATCGAAATTGTCGCAGACGGTTAACAATACGGGTTGCTATAGCCAGAAAACGGGCCGCTTCATGTCAAGCAAAGGAAGGTACAAACCTTGACTGCGATAGCCGCAACGATGACAGCCTACGTTGAACGTGCTTCGGTAATACATAGAGGCGCCTACAATCTGAGCATCATCACTTGATGACCCAGAAAGTTGGTTTAATGTATGAGACAGGGTCACCGTTTTCAACAACTAGAGCAGTGAAAACAAGCTGCGCTATGTCTCTTGCGCCTTAGAGGGCGCCAGTAGGATGTGCTCAGGCAAACAAAATATAACCATGACGTCATGAGATACGTCTCGACCCTGCTTCTTGGCCAGTTTCGTGAGCGTCATACGAAAGGATAGGGCCTAAGCTCTGCTCGAAAACCGCGTGCAGCTCCCGAACGGGAACGCCGCCCTCATCATGGAAGTGAAGCGTATATTCATCCGTGCTGTGATTGGAATTCCTGCACAAACGTAAGACTAATATTGACATGGAACACGTTATGTGCAGCTGCGCTCCCTATGACGCCTGGCGGTGCCCACGCCGCATGCTTTTGGACCAACCGGACTTATGAGAATTTTCTGTAAGCAAGATTATAGGACCTTAGACATGTGCTTCGATGGCTCAGAAGGGAACTAAACGCTACTCAAATACCTAAAATCAACAGATCTAAGTGACCGCCTGTAGACTGGGTGTGCGCTCTGAAGTGCCCTTGTTATATTGTCCATCCCTCTTTTTTCTTCCCTCTCTCCTTTCGCCTATTTATCCCTTTCCCCAGTGCAGGGTAGAAAACCAGACGTGCGTCTGCTTAACCTTGCTGCCGTTCCTCGCTTCTTTCTCACTGGGGGAATCTTGAAATTCACATCGGCGCAGCAGTGTACGACTCGATGCTGCGCTTGTACGAAAAACAGTTATCTTGAGAGGGTGATTGGTTATTTTTGTCGGTCGGTCTCGAAATCCGAAAGCAACTGTGCCACGATGCAAAGGAATACCTTACCTATACTTGGGCTACGTGAATGTTTAGCCCCTAGATATACAGCGGACATTTCAAAGTGATGAGCGACCGTCAAATCTCCGACTCCAAGAATTCGACACCATCGTTGTGTACATGTTCGGATGGGAGCGCATGGTGCGTACTGCTTGTCCGGCACCCAAATTGAATCGCCACCGTAACACTAGCAGGAAGAAGACACTTTCCTCGGATCTCTGAGCGCAGAAGGCTTTGCTACAGAGCAGCATACTGATCGGGAAATACGAAGCCTTGTGGAATACTTGAAGACAACTGTGGCCGAAAGAATGTTCTGGCGCGGCTTGCCTTCGTACTGGGGTGCCTACTGTGAGAGCCGTTGCGAAGTGAACACTAGATCATAATTGCCATTCTGCGAAATAGCATTACTCGTCTGTAAGGAGATTCCCTCACCTACGTAGCTTCACACTTCGTTAATGACGTGGCAGGTGATGGTGATAACAATGAATAATGGGTGACCCATCTGTAATGGGTCGACAACTTTAAACAATATAATTGTCGGAAAATTCACGGGTGCAATGTCAGGTGCAATTACATGCTTGTGCTATGCAATATTATTATTATTATTGTCATTATTATTATTATTTAACAATACTGCCGATCTCATAAGGAGGTCATTGCAGGGAAGGCATACATATGGACCAGAAAAGAAATACGAAGCAATCATTTCTAGCATGCAAAACAACAGGTAATCAATACATGAGAATTAGTAGCAGCAATGAGCAAGGTGAGGGTACAAATTATTGCAAAACTACGAATTACATAAACTATACTGATAAAGCGTACAATGATGCAATCACGTTACCGATGTACAAAGCCTAGATACGAATTACAAGAAGACATAACGAGAGAAAGAACAAGAGTTCACAAAAACTGCTTAGCGTGTACCTTTGTTTCTACCATATCTAAGAGCACATTTAGAGATGAGGTGTTGGTAACAGAAGGGCTAAGTTGGTTCCAATCTCTTGCGGTTTGCGGGAAGAATGGATATTTAAAGCAGTTTGAGTGCAAAATATACTCAATAAGTGTTTGAGAGTGCCGGTAACGTGTTAACCTAGAACGACTGAAAGTGATAGGTTTTGACGCGTCGATGTTCATGTATTCATGGATTAACTGAAAAAAAAACAAAAATAATTACATCTCTTAGCATGACAACTCGGTGACACGGTGCCCGCACAAGGTCTTTTTCAGAAGAAGATTTAAGTACGTACGTGGCTGTTAGGTGGAATCCACGACTGCTATGAGAAATGCCAGGGCTCGAGCGCGGAGCTTTATTCGTTGCTTTCATCGGGATATTTCGCTCACAGACAGATCCTCCGACGCCGACATCGGATTTCTGCAACATGGGCCATTTAAGGCTTCCACGTTAATAAGCACCATCCCTTAATTTGCGTTAATGAATAAATTGAGCAGCTCAACCTGTGTGAACTACGCACATCATGAAAAATTTTCGACACCTGTTACTTTTATGACAAGTGCTTTGCTATTCAGTGTAAGAGCTAGATTAGAATGTCAGGGCACATATGCTCATTGTCAATGAATTCTTTTTTTCTTAGAAAAGCTTATGTTTTTCATCTTGTTCTTTCACGACTTTTCAAAAACTCCTAGCTTACCTGGAAAATTTTCTTTTCTTCCACTAGCTCACAATTGACTCAAATAGGTAGCGTAAGTTTCACGACACAAGAATTTGCCGATCTTATACCGTGCGCACTTGACATAATATTTACCTTCGTCGGAGTAGAACTTACATATTTCGTTTTAAGATTATTCTATTAGAAGTTTTTACAGTCGACAGTACACCCTGTGCAACTATATTTCCATCGTATTTCCAGGTATTCCCTTTTACAGATTGCTTGTGGCAAACGGCACGCAAGATGACGTGCCGGAAGACTGTACAGATAAATACGAAGAAGTCATAAAACACTCACCTATGGGCGACCAAACATTATATTCAAAAGATAATTGTACAGTGCTTTAAATGAGAGCAAGTCTATGCGGCTCCATCCATTTTCCTCTGCAATTTAAAGTTATGACTAATTATGACTGGATTGGTATTCAAAGGAAATTTGTTATTTCCATACTCTCACCAAAAAATTTCTTGAGTCGCTACAATAAACTATTGTTCAGCAAACGAAATAAGTCCAGTTTGTGCACCAGAACAATGATGAACAATCAAATAAATTATGTGTTTGCTATAGAGCACTGTTCATGGTCTGAGCTCACCGAGATCAGTTCTTCATAAAAAAAAAGAAAGAAAGATTGCGTTGGTGATGGAACCATGATGGAAGAGCATATTGCGATTTTTTTACGACGTCGCCAAAAATTGGAAACTGCTTCTGGACCATGTAACAAACTCGCACTGATAAGACAGAGGCAGGTAGATTTATAGAAAGGTCGAGAGGTCAGCCTGGTCAATATTATGCTCGAGCCTGCTACTCTACACCGGGTAAGAGAACAGGGAAGAGATAGAGCTATGCATGACGATGGTAAGGTAGCGAGTATATGCAGTCCCGTCACGCTGGCGCGACGCTATAGCCGTGGATCCACTACAGTGGCTTTAGGAAGGCTTTGACCGCTTCGGCGACCACAGTTGCATCGTTGGCGCCAAGCCAATGGCCCAACCCAACCTCGACAGTTATTGACCTATGGTGAAATAGTTCAGTAGGCGTAATCAATTTCTTCTGCTCGCGTGCGTATCGTGGGCATGTACAAAATGTGTGCTCAAGTGTCTCTGGCACCACACAGTGATCACAATTGCGGGTGGTGTCACTGCAACCATTTATGTGTGCCTAACGTCTTATGAAGGCCACAGGAAGACGAATCCGGTGATTAATACTTGCGATGTGTAGCTTGAATTTACGAAGCATGCAGAACCTTATTTCCGAGTCGCGTTTGTGCAATCGCCGGTGTCGACGCTCCGGTTTGGTACAGTACTCAAGCGTACAGTTGAGCATTAGGAACCGAAGTAGGGCGCTGGTAAAAATGCAATCCTTGCTTCAGAAAAACTGTTTAGGGCTCTTTTAGCTTTAGCATCTGCACCTTAGTTTCCCATCATGGCGCATGGCGCCAGAACTCCAGTGGAAGGTGGCGAGGTGGCCATTTACTGAAGCAACGGCAAGTAGCTCTGCAATTTGTATACGTAAACTATAATAAGGACCTCGGCTCCTGCCGCGATTAATGATCTAAAAAGCGGGTTTGGCGTCGCAGAATATTGTCACGTGGTAGTGACCTTGGCGAAGGTAGCAGTCGCTGTGCTCGAGACGAAACTCTTTATTTCGATGAGCTTGTGCCCGGAAAATGAAAAGCCAACGTACAGGCGATTCGCAGTGTACACCGATAGTGACGAGAACAGTCGTCGGCCGTCGAGTAACCTGATCTGCGGTTAGGCGCGTCGGCATCTTAAATCGTAGAACATCCGAGTCTTAACTCTGGCGGCCGCGCTAGTTCCTGGGTAAACTCAACTGTTCGTGTTTGCGCGCTCAAGACAATCAGACGATTCTAAAATAATCTGCTAGATTCCCTGACATTCGGGCGTGGTTTGCGAAGAGCAGTGGTTATACGTGTAAACAACAGGTTACATAGAAAGACAAGAATGATCACGCGTGGCATTGCTCCCTTCTGAAAAACCATCGTCCACATTTAAAACAGATATGGAAGAGGGGGGAGGGATGGATATGTAAAGAAAGAACAGTAATAAAGAAAGCAAGAAGTAGAGTTTTCAGCTTCGCTAACACGTGTAAAACGGTTTACGGCGCACGGCTTCAGGTCGTGGGCGGTTCCACTGAGAGTTCGTAATGCCGTCCGCGAACTCGTCGTTGCCCAGAGCAGCGAGAAGTCGGAGCACCATGTACGAGACGAAGTATCGCCGAAGAAGTTTTTCCGTGAGTTCACGTCGCCGTGTCGATGTCCAGACCTACACATGGCCGCCGGGCTGGTATGCCACGAAGCGCTGCCGAAGATTGAACGGCGGCTGTGGGTGGTCTGCTGATCCTTGATGCGTAGTAGGGAGAGCTGCCGGGCTTCTTCGGCGCGTTCAAGGTAGACAGCAACGTACAGGTGATCCATGTCACTGACGGTTGGCAGCATGGCGTCAAGCGTCGTCGAGGTGCTCCGTCCGTAAGGTAGCTTCACCGGCGTCTTGTGCATTGTTTCTTGGACTGCCGTGTTGTGAGCAAATGGTATGTGCGGAAGGATGGCGCCCCATGTCGTGTTCGACGTCGACGTACAGCCTCCAACATTTTTAATAATTTCGCGCGAGCGTCGACCGCACGCAGTATCAGCGCCTTACAACGGCGATAATCTGCGAGACTGGCAGCAGTACACGCAGGCGCATGAAGCAGCGCTAGCACAAGCGTCGTCTGCCAGGCTGTACCTTTCAATGAAGAAACACTCCCTTTCTTTGTTAAAGGCGCCCGGAGTGCGCAAAATAGCAAATAGAAACGTCACGAACGTTTTGCTTTTTTTTTTTCATTTCGACGTTTGCGTTCAAAAACATGCGCTCCTGCCAATACTAGCACTCATCGTTCTTGTGTATTACTTTTTGTTATTCAAATTTCCCTGCGCATCAACTTTGAGCAGTTTCTTTGAATGCAATCACAGGAAAGATCAAGAGAACATGAATCGGTCTCTCAGATTATCGCCGTTGTAAGGCACTCATACTGCGTGCGGTCGATGCTCGCGCGATATTATTAGAAATGCTGGAGGCTGTACATGGACAGCGTGTACGCGATGGTCTCATTTAGACACTCGGTGAGGCCATTGGCTTGTGGGTGGTAGGCTGTGGTCCGGCGGTGGCTTGTCTGACGCTATTACAAGATCGCTTGCGTTAGGTCATCTGTAAAATCCGCACCCCTGTCGGCCAAAAGGAGCAGTAGGTCGTTCTCGACGAAGAACGCCGCTACCTCGGCGGCAATTCCTTTAAGCAGGGTTCTGGTTTTGGTGCAGAGGGTGAGGTAGCCCATGGCTACGACAATCCACTTGCTGCCAGACGTCGACATCAGGAAATTTCCCCAGCAAGTCTATCCTGATCTGCTCGAAGGGTCTACGAGGTGGATCGATTGGCACAATAAATTCCGCTCGCCTTAACGGTGGTGTCTTGCGTCGCTGAGTACCGGCATGTCCTCACTTAACGAGCGACGTCGGCAATAAGCGTGGCCAGCAGCACTTTCCTTGTATATTTGCTAGTGCGCGGGAAAACCGAGGAGGCCAGATGTAGGGTCGTCGTGCAGGGCCTGCAGAATTTCTGGTCGCAGTTTCGAAATTACGACGACAAGGCAGTTGGCTCAGGCCGGTGAGAAGTTTCTCTTGACGAGGGCGTTGTCCTGCATGATAAAGGATTCCAATCCTCGCCTCGATGCTTTGGGTACAACGGTGGTCTTGCCTTCCAAGTACTCTGCTAGGCTTCTGAGTTCCGGGTCACGTCGCTATTCGGCGAGATCGTCATACGGCAGCGGGTCAAGTGGTGCGTGGGACAAGCAGTCGGCGTCAGAGTGCGTACATCCGGACTTGTAAACGATGGTCGAATTCTTGAAGTCTCAGACCTTATCGAGTGAGGTGAGCTGACGGGTCTTTCAAGTCAGCTATTCAACACAATGCGTCGTGGTCGCTCAACTTTCAAGGACCTATCGTAGAGGTAGGGGCGAAACTCTAATGTAGCCCAGATCATAACAAGGCACTCATTTTCTGTAAGGTCACTCATTTTCTGTAAGGTTTCTGCAAGGTCACCGCTCTCGTGTCGACGAGAGCGGTGACCTTGCGGTCGACGAGGTCGCTAGTTCATCATCTGAGAAGTCGAGGTCGGTAATTCATCATCTTGCGCTGCGTCATTATCTTGCGTTGCGGTTAGATAGCGGCGTCAGATCACGGCAACGGTGACTTGTGCCGCTGCTTTTATGGGTGTCGCCGGGTCTTCTTCCGGCTGCGAAGTTTTACCGTCAGGGCTCCATTCGGCTTGAGGCGTGTTCTTGAAATTCCGTCGCGGCGTCATCATCGATGGCGGAGGATCTTCCTTATTTCGCGGTACAGCAACCGCCCGTCGATGGATTGCTGCCCTAAGTTTTTTGGATAAGGGCTTGCGAATCGGTCCCGAGTAGGGCCGGTATACTGCCGGCGCTGCAGTGAGACGTAGCGGCCTGTTTATGGCGAACGGTAAGATCGTCGGGTTGTGCGCTGCGATCCTACGAGGTGATCCGCGATATCACGGGGTCTTTCGCACTGCTGTGGACGCGCTGCGTTGATGGCTAAACCGCGCAGTCACATCTGTCGGTACACGCAGCGGTGGTAGGTGTAGCTAGCTTCTCCATAATGGCAGCAGAGTGGGCGGTGGTCGGGCGGGGGCGCCAAACGTCGGTCTTCCTCGGGGGAGCTAGCGCTGGTTGATATGTGGTCGGTAGTATGTAGGTGGCGGCGGTGGCAGGCGGCGGAATCGCGGCCTCACAGCGTCCTGACGTGGGGTGGAAGCGGGGCGTCACGGTGAACTTCAGCGGTGTAGTTCATGGCTCCCGGTTTAGGGTGTGGTGGTTCGGTAATTCCCAGCGATTGTCGGACTTGCTAACGAATTAGATCTCATCAAATTCGCCTGAGGTTGCGATATGGGGAATATCTGCAGCTCCTCACGCATGTCCGCTCTGATCGTCTCGCGCAGATCGTTGGCTCCCAGCGCTTGAACACACCCGTAGCTCGTCGTGGGCATGCGGCGGTGGTGCGGATTTCAAGCGCCTTTTCAATTATGGCCTTGGAAACGAATTCCGAGACTGTTTTCGGCGGGTTGCGCACAAGTCTGGTGAAAAGTTCTTCCTTCACAACCCGCATCAGAAAGCGAACCTTATCTCTTTGCTGGGATATGGCGGGGTCGGTATGGCGCGGGAGTAGCCCGCTTTGCTCTGTGGGGCGGCACCCTGCGGCAGCTGCGGGCTCTGGCGTGTTGTGCCCAGGAGCATGCGCGGCCTAATTGATATGCAAGCCTGCGCAGACTGCTTGAAATCAGAAATGATGTTGCTAAGCGCCTGTGTTTTGCCGGCTGTGCGCATTACCCGATGTGACTGTGTATATCGGAACACTCAGAAAGCGCGCGTCACTTGTTCTGAAGAACCGGGCGCGTGTTATCAGCTCCAACACGTCATTCTTTGGCATCGAGATGCCGCAAGTGCCCTGAGGCTAAGTGCATATTCGGTGAATCATGGGCACTCTTCATCGTTGCCATTCGTGCGTAGCAGTTCCGCATGTCTAGTACGCTACGCATACTCCTGGGCAAACCATGTCAGACCCCGTAACCACCGCAAGGTGTCGTCCCCCAGAGCAAGGCCCCCTGCTCGCGCGCTCTACACAGACGTGGACACGGCTGTGCATCCCAAGTTTTTCGTTGGGGAGCTGTACACGTGTCTCCAGAAGGGTATCAGCCTTCTCTTTCCAGAGGCCACTCGTAAAGGTGTTCAGGAATCCGGCGCGGAATATATTCTATGACGTTAGCGTTGGCTCTTGATTATCAAACGAGGTCCTTGCGCCATTTTCAAAGACGAACTAGACGTGGTGAAGCTTCTCGTCACAGTCCCAGTTGTTGAACGTGGGGAGCCGGTAGTATGCCTTCAGCCAGCATTCTGGATCCGCACATAGTGATAGAATAAAATCAACTCTTCGCGTTTGCGCTCCCAAGCCTGTCAGACGATTATAAAATAATCTGGAAGATCCCGAGACATTCGTGCGTGGTTTGCGAAAGGCAGTAGTTATCCGCTTTACGGACCGGTTACATCGAAATAAAAAAGGAGCACGCGTGGCGATGTCCTGCATGTACGCAGCTGCTGGTGTCACGTACCAGCACTGATAAGTTACCCACGTGGAAGACTACGGTCAACATATTGACAACTACTTGGGTTAGCCGCTGTCAGTGGCCTTCCTGACTAACCTAGATGACCAAATGCAATGTATGATTACTGAATTAGGAAGACAGAGCAAAATGGTCTGTCTAAAAACTAATGGCTGTATGCAGGAATCTAAAGTAATCTTGAAAAGCCTAAGAAGGAAACAGTGGTTTCTCATAGGTAGCGAGGCACTGGGCGTGCCGAAAAGATGTGCTTGCTTAACGGAGAAAATGATCGCTGATCCAAACAATAAGTGCGAAATATTTAGAATACGAATGCAGTGACAATAAGCATTTAATACATAATCTCGGGTGGTGGTGACAGTTTGCACTGTTCAACACGCTGCATTTTATCTGTGCTAACCTACTGTGCAGCAACATGAAAGCTTACAAAAAGAATTCAACTTAAATTGAGCAGGACACGCGAGCCATCGAAAAGGAAATGATCGATGTATCTTTATGGGACAGGAAAGAGCAGTCTCGGTAACGGAACAACCGCTTGTTCCGTGACCAACTCAGTTGAAATCTAATAGAAAAAGTATGCATGGTCAGAGTACTTAATGAGAAGCCGAGGCATCCGCTGCTCATTAATGGTAACAAAAAGAATTCTAGGAGATGCTAAGCACGCCAGGAGGAGAGAGATAAATAGGAGAGCAGATGAGAATAAGAATTATGTGGGGATAACGGGCTGCAAGAAGCACATGTCAAAGTGTCGCGATTCGGGTAGCCCTGAAAAAAACTAAATTTTTCTAGGAACCAAGAAGTTATGTTACTTTCGGACAGCAAGCCCGTTCTGAAACTGTTACCGCATGGGTTTGTTTTGGAGAAGGCCACTCAGAGAACGCTGCATGTTCTCAAAGAACTTCACAGTGTTGGATTTAATATGTTTCAATGAATTCCACCGCATATGGGTATAGCGTGTAATGAGGGAGCTGACACGCTTTCTCAGAATGCTTTAGAACTTAGTAATGCGGTGAAAAGGGCTAGTTGGTTCGCTCTAGTTTGTTAAACTGTGTTCTGTGTTCTTTGTAGTCTGTCCTTCGTAGCGTCTGCCTACCGTAAGTGCATCGCCAAGCTCATTTGTAACTTAGGCCAACCAAAAAAGCTTTTACAGAACCTCTATATCTTTCAAATGAAGTTGTCAGCAGGCATTTCAATTCTTTATGGTTGAAACCTGAACAGCCATTTGTGACAAAGAGGCTAACCACGGTAGAGGCCTCTCTGCTACGTCGCGCCCGCACGGAGTCAGGCTCGCCGCACAACAGTGTGAATGATAAGGTGTCTCCGCGTGCACACTGCGCATTCAGGAAGGAGGTGTCATGACTACTTTTGAAGTTCTTAAACGTTACTCATCTCGCATGTGACTAGTGATGAGGGGCTTATATTGGGGTGGGCTGTGGTGAGATGAGGGCCCGGCACAGCAGCGTATGTGGGATAGCTCATAGGCCACCGTCATGTGCATTGTTGCTTTGCGCTATGGGTGCCTTCTTTGCAGCTTGCCTGCGCTTCTCTTCAAAAAATGTACATGTTTTCCATCTAACCTGAAAGAAGGAAACCGAGTTGGGCAGTTGCATTCGTGACTGTCGGGGCTAGATCTGCCTGCAGCCTACATTAACCTCCTCATCCTTGCAACAAGCACAAGGCCGGGTGAATTGGAGAAACTCGAGATATGCCTTTGCCCAGAGTGGGCACAGTCAAGAGTCTGATGTTGCTGCTTCTGCTGCTGCTTCTGCTGCTGCCGGTGATGATATAGATGCAAAACATTCTGCAAAATGTTTTAGCATCATGCATAGCCTCGGTCGCTTACGCCCTTGCAACAGCGGCGAAATTGTAACACGCAACTTGTATCAAAAGGGTCACATCAAAAGGGTGAACAAGAAAAGCTAGCTGAATTTTAGCATAATTTTTTTGTTTTTTCAGTGTTTCCCTTCTCTCACTGTGATATTTCAGAATAAAGAAATTCTCGTGGTTCCGCAATTTTTCGTTTCCGCTGCCGATTCTATTATAGTGGGGTTCAACTGTGGTAAGAAAACTCGTAAGAGGGATTTTTCCTGCACCTGAACTAAAGGGAAAAAATAGCTTGGAATTCCATTCAAATAACATCAGATCCCTCTACGGAATATTAATGAAATGTGCCAATTAAAACATATTTTTTGCCTGCCTACAGGCACTCACAAAATGAAATACTTGGCGTACTTCCCTTACACACCGCAATGCTAATGCGAAATCCAGCAACGCCGTATTATTGATGTCGACGGGCTGTTTCCAGAGCTTGATATGGAGCGCAAATTTCAAAGATTGCATAATCTCGCTGAGGTCACAACAAAACACTAGCGATGCGAATTGCTGGTACATATTACAGCCTGAAGTGGCAATGTGTGCAATGAAGGCGAGTAGTCTTTGGCAGTCCACAGCAATCCTCCGAAGGTGGCAATGAAAACTCAGGCAGAATGCGACCAGGACAGCGGGAGCCGCAGTTCGGCGCGCTGTAATAACACTTACTGCTTGAAAGACGTTGAAGTGCAATTTCTATGTAATTTAAACGAACGTAAAAATCTGGCGCACAAGGAAGTTAAAACAGACCCATCACATGCCAACCAGCTATACATAAAAAAATGGTAGGGACAGAACAGCTTAATATAATTACTTGCGTACTACTGTATAGTATGATATCTTATACTGCAGTTGATCACGTGGAAGTGGTCGACGCCGGCTGCCATTTCAGCTGATGAGAAAGTAAAGAGCCAAAGTCCTAAGGACTGTATAGCTGACTGCAGCAGTTTTAGCCACTCCTACACATCCAGGTAAACGGGTGCTGCCCACAGCACAATTTTGTACCCTCAAAAACAGTCCTTAAAGTTTAAATCAAACTTGATTTTCTTTTATTTTCTGCAAGCAACGTTATGCACAGTGATGTGAGCTGTTGTGCTTCAACACCGGCTCATACCTAATTTTTGTATATCATTATTCGATATGCCTTCGTTTGATTCTTTTGCATTGTGCAACCTTTACCCGCATTTCTACGAGCACATAAGCAGGGCCGGATTTTATGGAGGGGCTTGTGCTTACGTTTTGGATACAACAAAAGTGGTCATATACAACAGAACTGTTTTCCAAGCAATCATTTCCATAAAAGAAGGCACGTAGGCAAAAAAAAAAAAAAATGTGGGAGCAAAGAGCTGCATACTGGCTCAGTTTTGTCGTCTGTAAGGAATATAATTCCAACGAAACCGTTTTAGATTGCGCTCTTGTAAGTGGAAAACCTGCGTCCAGCAATCGAAGTAACGCGCACAGTACAACTATAGTGGGGAGCACAGTTGTTAGTCGTCCATAAAATCATCTTCGGCTAAACGCCTCAGCTTTCATACATGCGCCATCGTATATTCTACTCATATTGCGTGCGCTCGCTTTAGTTCCAGGATATCCTGAAGTATACACACCGTATATGCAATCTTAGAACGACATTCGCACGCATTGTACAATGTTGCCTCATATAGAGGCTCTACCAACGCCGAGCGATAGCACTGTTGGGAGCATTAGACGGTAAAACGTGGTCGTCATAAGCAACAAGTACACGTGTCCACATTCAGAAAAGCACTGACCATTGAAAAGGTACTTCTTTAAAATTGTTTCCAGGCTCCGCAACTAAACCGGCCAAACATGACAGCAATGACTCATGACTTTGTGGACCCCCTGGCGTGTTGTTTCCTAAACGTCATTGCCACGTGTGGGTACTGCTTTCTTCACTGAATGCAATTCAGTGGTTAAGGATTCTGAAAGCGGCGTCGCGATAACGCTGTCGTTTTCTTAAAGGAAATAAGAAATAAACAGAGAAGAATATATATTTTTACCGTCACGTTAGTACGAGCTGCTAATTCCGGAACGCGGGAAAATAAAGAACAGATTCAAATGCAACGAAAAACAGCATGTGAGCACTCCTAGCGTTATCGGTTTTCGGAAACAGGTTGAGCTAGGCCATTGAAAGTCAACGGGCGATTTCTTTCTCTTTTTCTTATGAATGGGGGAGTGTCAGCGGAGGGCTTCCTAGTGTTGCACCCAGGCTGTTTGGCAAGAGTAGCGTCTGTCCGCATATAAGCGGAGGTGAGCACGAGACTTCTCCCCGAAACCCTGCGCTTGCATACCTGGCTGAAACGCTGCTGATATTCAACTCAGCTCTACAGAAGGACTGAGAGTCAATGGTACGTTCCCTTTGTTCTCTTATGTTTAGGATATTGGGTATGCAAGTGATAAGGCAATGGTGTAGTTTGGTCACCTCAGTCGTTTTCTTTTAGTGTATATATTGTAATTGTTAAGAAGCAGATTGTGTAGTCTTATCGTTTTATGATATCGCTGTGACAGGTAGCTCTAAAGCTTCAGCTCTTAGCCGTTCGTCTTTCTTATATGCAGTACTTTTAAAATACACGGTCATAAAGCACATGAGGGAAATTGTGGTTTGCGCCCCGAAGTGCTTTGCCGATACCGACAAGGCTGCTACGTCCTTTTTTGGCGTTCTGCAGTGTAAATTGCTGTGTATTTTTTGTTGTTTCCTGCACTCGGTGGTTTATTTTTCGAAACCAAGATATCGACGTGGAATTCGCAGTGTGCGACGTAAATCGTTCACAAATCGGTACTAATATTTCACAAGTGAAAATCGCTTTTCTGCTATGTTCACCGCTACAGCAGACACCGCAAACCAGTATTATGATGGCTATGAAGACCCAGCTGCTGCAGTTGCTGAACTGTGCCTTTCTTATTTCAGATAAACATGGGTCCCAAATATGCTGCTGTTGGATTTTTTCTCCTTGGATTTTTCATCAGCGCTATGTCAGGTACATATTCATAAGTTGTCATATTTCATTCCGTCTAATTTCTATCACCTGAGTCGAAAAGAACAGCGACCTAATTAAAACTTACACATATTTTCATCTGCTCTGCGTGCCAATACTGCAATGTCCTTATCACAGACACCGTACTGAAGGGCTTCCGAAACTTTTGCAACCTCGGGCTTTAGACATGCACGTTAATACAAATGGAGGGGGGTTTTGCGTTTCAACATAATGGAATGCGGATGTTACAGCCTAGGAGTGAATCTTGAGAATAAAACTTTTGTATGATATTTTACAGCGGATGCGCCTTGTCCTCTTGTAAATTGCGTGGCGGGTTCTCAAGTCGGGTGCTTCGTGACGCAACAGAGATGCCAATGTTCGTGTGGTAAGTGCCTACAGGATGTCATCTGTTTTAGGAAGAATTAATATTTTGCCGTGCGAAGCACTTGAAGACAGCAGAAATAGTACCTTCCGCACTTGAAGAGAGGCATGTGCTCAATTAATTAACAAGGAATGAAATTAGTTTGCTTATAAGTGAGAGAATGAAGTTATTGTAGCTATAAACGCTAATTTGGAAATTTTTTGACGTTATGCGATACCAACGTTATGGGTGGTACCTACACGTACCACCCATAAGTTGTTTTCGCATGACAGTTGTTTAGCATTACCTGAAGCTTCCTAACTCCTACCTTCAGCTACAACACCTACAAGTAAAATGCCGTTCGTCAACCGTAGAGGCGCCCGTAATATTTTCCTGAACTAACTTTTCAGAATTGTATGCAAGACATCACTTTCCGGCAGGCACATACCGTAGTTAGGACAGTAAACGGCGCGGGTGGCTGCAAGAACCTGCCAACGACGGCAGAGTGAAAACAAGAGTTAAAAAAATGCCGGAGGTCGAGCTGTTAGTGTTGCATCGGAGTGTAGCAATTGCACTTAACGAGTGCTTCAAAATAAGCTGGACAATATTCCTCATTCTTTCATTCGCGTTTATAATTTATTCTACAAAACAAAAATTGAACTAACAAAGTGTCATACGCTGCAGTTCACCGAGACTGTTCCGGGAGTTGTTAACCCTTTCTCTTATTTGCAGTAAAAGGCACCGACCCCTGTCGGTATGTGATCCAGAACTTCTCCCGTAACTGCGCTCCAAACCACGCCCTGATGTGCAAGAAAGAGTTCGGGACGTGCAAGTGCCGTTGCGGTACGTAAGCGCACTTCCAAAAACTGCTTCTTTTATTGTGATCGAATGATCGAAGATTCTCGCACCAAAATACGACCTTGTGGTAGAAACGAAAGTATGATAATTAACCTACATATGTGCTCAGCGAGGGTGATTATGAACGCGAGAATATTGTTTCTGAATTCTTCCCCGTGGGTTTCTGCGTGCCATTGTTGCCGAGAAATAGACACTGCGCGCACTAGTCAAAAGCGCTGCGGTATTGTCTAACTTTTATCTCACATAGGGCTTACATTTCCGCAATACCGGCTCTAAGTAACCCAAATGTAGCCTAAATTCAAGATCACTTTTGTTAGTTTCATTGAAGCTTTTTGTACTGAAAGGAAGGGGAACTAAGATTTCTCAGCAAAAAAGAACTCTACGGCGTTTTCAACTTTGTCTATTTTTCAAGTTATGAACAAGGTAAACGCAATAACCATAATTCTTAATTACTTAAGTCTCAATATGTATTAGGTTTCACTGCATAGTGATCACACGAAATGCCAAGACAGCATTGGCAGATTTTGGCAGTGTCTCTCCTGTCTTGAAGGTTTCCCAACTTGAGTGTACAATGTTAACTCAAATTAGGTACTTTTTTTTAGGATTTGTGCAAAATTTTCGTTCATTCCATCAACTTTGCGTTTTTTCTGAACCGAGCACAGTTTACATTTACATTTTTTTTACTTACACAACTTTAGTCAATTTCACGTTCTCAACCTCGGTGGAATGGCGTACTTGTTTCCTGGGGCGCTCAAGTGAAGCGCATTTTATAATAAGATGTAGTCGACCGTGATCAACATGTGTTAATAAGCACAAATACATGCACCAAAACTAGGTAATAATATACCAGCTTGTTGACGACGTTCTGATTACTATTAATTTGCTTGTCCATGTTGCTTTTTACCTTCCAACATGCAGCTCGCAGGTAATTGCATCAACTTGAAAAATAAATACATGTGCGCGCACCGGATCAAGAATTGCTCCAGGATGACTGCGGCTCCCACTTAGTACACTTCATGAAATCAGCTCAGTATAGAGACGGCAGGAGGTTCTTTCCTCTCGCCCATGAGAAGCTCACCCGAGTTCAGGCAGCCACATTAAGGTTGATTCAAACCAAATTCTATCCCAGACCCTTTGTGCTTAACAAAATTGACGGGGATTTTCCCGCGGATTGTCAACGTTGTGGACACACTGCGTGTCTATTTGACCATATGTTCGGGCTGTGCCCCAACCAAAGGGCATCGGATATCAACAGTGAGAAGGCCTGGAGTCGGCGCATATGCAGTGACATCCACCAAGGTCAACTCCTTGCCGTCCGGAGAACTTAAGCCATTGGGAACGCCTTTGGTCTACCGGTGCCTACGTGGCCGGAGCCACCGACTTAGCCTGGTGGCTTTGTCCTCGCGCTGTAGTTTCTCTGGACCATAATAAAGTTCTTGCCATGCCATGTGAGCTCTTTAATGATGGCCCCAGAGTGACACACCATCTTTTACCGAAAGCTTCCGCCAAGCAAACAAAGAACGAATAATAATCACAGATGGGTCCATATCGCTTGTTTATTGTGCCAAAGCCTTCACTGACTGCACTCATGCAACTCGCAAATCATTGTGCGTCGATGTGTACCAGTTTTGTTAAGCATTCCTTAGTGCATGACTCTCTTAGCAACGAGTTCAGCGGAGGGGAGCTGTTGCTTATCACTTCCGTCGTAGCGCAAATGAGCGCGTCATATTGTAGACACCGTTGTCAATGTTCACACGGATGCGAAGTTGGAACTACAGGGTCGACAGTGATTTCACACAGGCTAATTTTTTGAAGGTGCTTTAGGACACGACACATAAAGATGAAGGACAGGCATAGGCGTGTGCACGGGGGCGGGCAAAGGGGAGGGCTGCCACCACCCTACCTATCTAAGAGGGCGGGGGCCGCAAAAGTCTGGTAGATTAATTAGGGGAGGGGGCGCTGCGATGAACCTGCCCTCCCCCCCCCCCTGCTATAAGAACAGGAGACGTGCAAGCGCCGTCGTACATCCTCACAGACACTCACTCGCTCACTCTTTACCTCATGCACGCACGTAAACACAACGCGAAGAAGGAAACAAACGGGCAAACAGAACTTGCTCAGAGCCTAGTGAAGGTCATCCCGGTCTCATGCGGCATGAAGTCCTTGGGCCAGATTCCAAATCATATCGCGGCTTATATCTGCGTTTTCCCAGGTAAGCATCAATTAGAAGTGAGCAACTTCACATACCGCTTCCTTTAGTTCGTTCATTTCTTTTACACGCACAGTAAACTTTTTTTGTGCAGAGAAGCATAAATTCGCCCAAGCTTTCGCGTTAATAATTCCCGAATGAATACTCGACAATAGCGAAAACTGCTTTAATGTGCAATTATGCCCGGATATGTGTTCGAATAACGACCCTGTCTACTGACCCTGACGCCGGGAACCCACCTTACCACGAACGGATCACTCTTTTTGCCTTCAGCAAATTGTTCTGTCCATTTTGAACCGTGTGACCACTATCACTTCACAGAGGGTCCTCAAGAGTCACCCTTTCGTATGTTCGTAGCTAATCAAATAAATGTCGATAATTTTCTTCCAGCTTTAAGTTGTGTAGCGTTGCCTGAGGCTTCTTAATGCCGACTTCAGCTACAACACCAACAAGGAGGATGCCATTTTCTAGCGGAAGAGGCGCCCGTATTATCTCCTTGAAATAACTTTTGAGAATTGTACGCAAGGCACCGCTTTCCGGCAGGCATATACCGTAGTTAGGACAGTAAACAGCGCACGTGGATACAAGAGCCTGCCAACGACCGAGGAGTGAAACCAAGTCTCAGAGATGTGCCGCAGGTCGAGCTGTTGGTGTTGCATCGGCGTCGTTCAGTCACGGAGAGATCGGTTTTGCCGTTGCGTCTCTGCTTTCTCTTTGTTCCGGTAGCGCGAGAATAGCACTAGCTATGGGTTCAAAAATGCAAATTCCGAGACATGCATGGAGCCCATGGCATGCGGTATGATGCTGAAAAGAATATAACAAAAAAACAATTATAATTCGCTGCTTCCTGTCGAGCAAAGCGCTTAACGTACGTACAAGGTGTTTTTATAAACTTATATAGTTTAAAGATTCTCTTTAAGAGCTATCTAAGTATTCCTCACGATCTCGTTGTGCTTTTAATAAGGCGAAAGCCTCACATGTCTTATCAATCGCTGAAACTGACCGTCGGCGTCCCGCGGCGTCGGGCACAGTGATGCGAAAAATCATCATCACGTGATGACGCCAAAATAGCTAAACTTTGTGATGCCTTCATGACGTCACAAATACTGACGCGACGCCACGTCACGTGACACGACGTCACTAGATTCCTACCATCACATGACATCACAGCCTGTTCAAAAGTGGGAAGATCACGGAGGCAGTGCGAAACCAGGTGAGGCGCCTCCGATCCTGGAGGCAATGCAAAACTACGCTAAGTGCACAAAGCATCTAGCGGGGATGGTGGCGAGGCAGGACCAATGCATCTACTGAGAAAAAAAAAGATAGCTTTCGCTTTCGAGTCGTCTTAAGTGAATCCATACGGAACCCTGTGAGTTGTAGCTCTCCCGTCTTTGCTTTTTTTTACACTACAAGGAGCACAAAAGCCAGTGCACGACCAGAGATGCCAATTCATGCGCCGAGGCCTACACGAATTATCACTTTCGCTTCTTCTATGAACTTGGAAATGTCAGGAGCTTCTTTTTTCTATTGTAAGCGACATTGTAAAAGATTCGCGAAGACTACTAATACTGCGATGTCTTACGAAAACCGGTAGGAAGGATGGTTCTGACTCATTGTCGAAGATAGCCATGGGGGCACGTTTGAAGGGTTCTATAAGTGCCCCTGAGTGTGTGATGATAAGCGATTCCTGTTCAGACTTCCAGCGGTAAAATTAGCCTGATTAATTTAGAGAACGCGTAGCAAGTGAAACTGCATGAACATATAATTTGCTACGCTGTAGAACGGCAGTTTCCAAGCGAATGATTTGAATATTTGTACAGCCTGCCTCAAAGGAAAACGTGGCTTATGTAATGCTGTCTATGCAGCCGACTGGCAGCACCTTGTAAGAACATGCACAAGTAAAATATGTCTGATAAACGTCCGTCGTTACGAAACTACGCAGCATTACGTAAAAGTGCAAATTCATTTTCCTAACGTTTCGGATTTCTCATGACTGCAGGCTGATCGGTCAGCATGGATTTCGTCACGAATATCAAGGTTTAAATAGGCAAATACTATACAATTAACAGAGCAAAGTCATTCACGAATCCCAAGACCAATAATGTGCTATCGTACGTAAGAGGGTTTTGAAAAGTCATGCACATGGTCAACAAGGGATCTGTAAAGACCACCAACAATCATTTAGTGTTCAATACATTGATCAGAAGGATGTTCAAATAATCATTTTATTCACTGACCAACAGAAGTTCTATCAGTGTCTTAATTACGTCAAGGACAATTACGCGCGCGAAATGAAGCTCGTACAGAACTGGACTACGCCATTGAGGGTACAATTACCACAATTTTCCGATTCACCGCTTCCCTTTTCTGCAAGTAAAATCAATTTCCTTCACAATATTTGCGCAAATAAATGCCACTCAGAACACTTTATGAAGCGCATCGACCAGTTAATACACTGCCGCCATATTATCAACGCCCTCTTTTATTGACATTAGCTGTTTTTTCTATAGATATTTGGTACGTGCCACTGACTGCGCTACTGACTCCGTTTCAGCTGTCTATCATGCAAAAAGGGTATATGCCAAAATTACAGATGCGCGTCAAAGAACCCTTATGTGCAGCGCAACGCTCCTGTACTTTTCTGCAGGCAAAGTACTGTAATGAAAATTGTGTGACCCCGTCGAAACCAGAACTTTTCTAATATAAATGATTTCTGCATACCACAGTTTTAGACCTTGCGACTGCAATTCTTTACAAATCCATTGTTTCTGATCATAAAGCTGACTTCACAGTCGGCGCCGGCTCTTCTATCCTCTTTTCTCTCAGTCAATGACCAATAAGGATGTTGCAGGCATGAAGACGTCATAGCCTGTTTATATTCCTCTACGTACATCATGCATTACCTTTATCTCCATAATATTGCGGCATTCCTGATATATATCAGGACAACAAAAGTAATTACGGAAACCTTGTTTTCACACAGGTTCTAAAACGCGAGGCACGTTCAAACTGGCAGGGTTTTGCAGCGCGCGAACATAGGAAAAAAGGACAGAGTAGACAGAAAGAGCGCTGACTTCCAACTCAGTTGGAAGTCAGCGCTCTTTCTGTCTACTCTGTCCGTTATTTCCTATGTTAGCGCGCTGCGAAACCCTGCCAGTATGAATACTAGCCAACTAGCCCAGGCCTCTGCACGTTCAAGGCGGCCTCGACGTTCTTCAAAAGCCAAGTTTCAGAGTCACAGTGCATGTTCAGCCAAAGATTTTTAGCATTAACTTAGGCCGTAGCAGATGAGGCAAAACCGCACGAGTTCCTCTTATGTTGCCTCCTAAGTCCTTGAGATGAAACAATCCCTAAACAGGGGGTGGGGGCTTGAGCACCCACCCCCTGTTGGTGGATTTTTTCATCGCAAGCTTCCATTTTCCACTTCCTGCCGTTTTTTTTATCTCCTCAGTCCTTGTGTGACATTCGCGCTATCCCACCGTTTTTGTGCACCAAAAGCATAAGCTGCTCCCGCGAGCTAAATGCTCCTTGACAGAAGTAAAAAACGAGCATCTGTAACAACTTTCACACAGCAGCCCGGGCATACTTGATACAGAACAGCCAGCCCAGGTCACCAAAAAAAAAATAAGGTGCGTATCTAGCGTTTAAATGCAAAAGCCTGATTGGCTTGTCAGTCTTTTAACACGAAAGTGCTTTATGCTGGTGTCCACCACGGCTCCACTGACGCATTTCCGTCACGGATATTACGTTCTAAAATATTGTTACGGGTACGCTTGAATTATGTTTATTTACAGGGCGAGGTTGATGGTCAGGTAATGATGGCGTCGGTAGGGTCAACCAGTTCACGTCCTCCCCTTCTTCTCCTCGCTCGGCTCATACCCGTTGCATTACCCGGTTTCCAGACAAAGCCCGCTGGGCGAGTTCGAGAGAAAGAGAGAGCAACTTTATTAATAATATATACGGACCCCAGTCCGGGTCCACTAATAAAAAAGGCAAGGCTTAGCCATCAGACAAGCCTAAAAGTTTCAAATGTCCGAGTAGTGCCTTCATGGTGTCTGGGGAAGAGACCGCCAGCCACTCCTCCAGGGTCGCATGTCTTAGATTGGTAGGTATGTGTTTAAGGCTCTCGCCCATGGCTGCACGGCCCCCCGGACAATCCCACAGAACGTGAGCGTTATCCGGGTAGCCACCGCATGCCACGCAGGCAGGAGACCCGTCCTTGCCTTGTATGTAGTGTTGAATGTGGGGCGTCATCAAAAAGTGAGTTTGGGCACGCCTCACCAGGGCTGCCTCGCGTCTCGTCATGGAGTGAGGTGGATCGGGATAAACCCTGCGGTTGTTGCGCATCTCGTCTAATCGTTCGCGCCTGTCTAAACGCGCCATAGTGCCGCAGTCCCTGAAGCGAACTGAATTACTTGCGAGTTCGAATCACTTAGAATGTGTAGAGTGAAACCGCTTAAGACGGGCAACATGTACCAGCTGGGTCCGGCTTGACCGACGGCCAGCTGACGTCAAGCGTGCCACCACGTACGTCAGATCGCTCAAACGATCAATGATGACGAATGGGCCCGTGTACTGGGGCAAGGACAGCTGACAGCTTTAGTTGGGCATCCGCAACAGCCATGCGGACACAGGCTGCTGTTGGAAATGGCTGGCAGATAACTTCCGCAGAGCCGCAGAGCTGCTGCAGACGCCCAGCTAAAGCTGTATAATTAGCACCAACGAAAGCAGTACACTCACCGTTAACTGGCGCCCGTTGTTCCTGTCCGCAGCTCCAGGAATATTCCGTCCTCCAAGCGTCACGGCGTCACCGCGTCACTTCGTGCACGGAGCCGGCGTCAACACCAACACCACCGAAGACGCGCATGAACAGACACACAACCCGCGCAGCCAACAGGAAACGCGTTCCAATAGGCGAGGAGACAGAGAGGAAAACAGAAGCGGTGCCGCCGGCACGCCACCCCGGCGCCGTTGTGGCGCGTTGCCTCGCCTCTGTCGTCGAGCCAACGAGCCACAACGGCGCCAGAGGGCAAGCGCGCGATATGTATGGCGTATGCGGCGGCGCCGCCAATCGAAACGCGCTTCAGGAGAGTCCCGTGACTCGAGTTGAATTGCGAACTCTCTTTCTCTGCCTGTACCTTCCAAAAGGGGTCAAATGGACACCCGAAGAGAGTCACGCGGCCGTGACCCTCTTCTGACTTTTAGGGGCGAAGCTCCTTAAGGTGGCACCCGTTCGTCCCTCGTAGTCGTAGTCGTAGTCCGTAACCAGTCTTACGCTTTGACCTCCAAGGTGGTGCCGGTGGGAGATTTTTCCTGTGCGTTGTTGAACAATAAAAAATTCGCAGCGGTAGCTACAAGCCGACTTCTTCTGTCTCTCATTCCCATTAGCAGCCATTCTTTACCTCCAAGGTAGTGCCTGGTGAGATTTCTCCTGTGCGTGATTAATCAATAACAATTTTGTTCAAAACGCTGTTGATTGATGAAATAAACCAACGAAAGACGCCAGATGTTTTGTAAAAGCAAAACGGAAGAACGCCAGATGTTTCTAAAGCAAGAGGAAAAGACGCCAGCTGCTTAACGAAAGACGCCAGATGTTTTCTAAAGCAATGGTTTTCTAAACAATGAAAATTCACAGCGTACATGTAAAATTAAAGTGAGCTGCAAGTCGTCATAACTCATCGAACCTTTAGTATAAACGCGCCCTATCTCACGTCGGTGATGATGTACTGGGCAGAATTCACGGAAGATTCACGGTGTACCGATGAACCTCCGCAGCTTCGCCCACTCATCATCATTCACTCCGTGGATATGCTGTTTTTTTTTTCTTAGAGTGCACGCGGGTAGCTGAGTATGTTCTAGAGTTAACGCAAGCTCCAGCGATCAAGCTGCAATGTTTCATTATGTTTTGTTGGTGTGGTTGGTGCTCTGCGTGGCACTGGCCGGACATGGCTGGACTGGCTGACTTCCGGCTGCGAAAGAGACGCGGCCATCTACCTCAGCATGTATAAAAGACTACATGTTTCGTCGACGATTAGATTATCGACGGCCGACGACTGTTTTCGCCGCTATCATTGCGCTCTCAGCGTTAGCTTTTTTTCCTGGGAACCAATTCGCCGAATAAAGAATTCACCGGCATGAGTTTTGCTTTCATCATTGTCGATACTGCATCACAAAATTGCACTAGGCAGCAATTCAGTGAACGTAGAGTCAGCCGTTCAAGCATTAAAAAAGTCACAGTTAATCCGCAAGGGCGAAGCAATGAACGCGATACTAACTATTGAAATCTGGCACGAAGAACAGCAGACAGCTCGAAACTTTAAGCGCGCCGCACAAGCAGAAAGGTCGCACGAAAAAGAATACACAAGGATGAGTGCGAAATAACAGCTGTCACAGTTGTGGCTTCTTTGCGTTTGAGCATCGGGCTGCAAGTGTCTACTATGCACAACCCAACGCTCTTAGCGATTTTTTTTATTTAGGACGTTTCAGCACGATATCTTCTTCCCATGAAGCCGAAGCTATACCCTAGGACGTCGTTGATGCAATTTTGCCGGCCACTATACAGGTAGCACAAAAAAAAACCTAGCGAGGATGATACATCGTACACATTTTCTGTCTTATCTACTGCAGAAGAATAAAATAGTGAAAGCCTTGTAAAAAGAACATTAAATACAACTAAAATGCTCTGCTAATTCTATACCGTATTGGATTACAAGTGTTTTATTGGAGTAAGCAAAGGGGTTGTCACCATCACTATCGGCTATAAACGTTGCAGTTGAATTAAACAGTCAGATTAAAGTTTGGTGAACTCGTCACTGCTCAAGTAACCCTTCTCGAAGGCACTAGCGAACACATTGAAACACATGACGCGATCCTCGAGTCCTTGGAGGCTGTCGGAATTGGCGGTCGGATGTTTCAGTGGATCCGCGATTATTTGACGAGGAGGTCCTTCTTGTGCAGACAGAAGATGGTCCCACTGCCAACCACTATACTTCCCGTGGCGTCCCACAGGGCGGGGTATTGAGCCCCAATTTGTTTAATCTTGTGATGGTCGGCATTCGTGAGCTTTTACCAAGTACTGCTCACATATCAATATATGCTGACGACATTTGCCTTTGGTCTTCGGCTGTGACCCGTCTTCAAGTGCGCGCAAGAGTCCAGCAGGCTGCCACCTGAACCTGCTCATATCTCCGCAAACAGGGTCTTTCTGTCCCTACCGAGAAATGTGCGTTGGTCGCGTTTACACGCAAGGTTTACTTGAAGAGAAGACACGCAAGGTTTAGGTTACACGCAAGGTTTACTTGAAGCGAAGACTAATTTCCATAGTTCACATAATGCGGTTCCTCTGCGGGAAAACTTGGGGCACATCGATACGTTCCATGATGCAGCTTTACAGAGCACTGTTTCTGGGATTTTTACGTTACAGCTTGCCGATGCTGGTCAATACATGCAAGACGAACATCCGCACCCTCCAAAGTTTGCAAGGCCAGGCACTACGCACGTGCTTAGGATTACCACGCTGCACCTCCACGCACGGGGCAATTACGATCGCAAGAGAGCATCCGATTCCAACATACGTCACTACTGACAATTTAAGAGCTCACATTACACATCTCTGCCGAGTTCCCGTTCATCATATTGCTGCGTTGCCACTTCAGAGACCGCAAGCCATGTTTTCAAAGATTGTTTCGACTCATAGAGAATGCCTTCCGTCGGGCTTTACTCCAGCAGCAAGACCACTGTCGCCTCCGTGGTGCCTACAACAACCACAGGTACGCCTCACAATTCCGGGAATAACGAAGAAGAGCCGTCATTCGACAGTGGCTCTACGACAGGCGACATTGTCACTACTCAACGAGGAGTATGGCCAAAGGACACACATTTATACCGATGGATCAGTCTTAGCCGACAGCTGTTGTTATTCCGGCCTGCCAAGTGACTCAAGTTCAGGGTGTCACACGGGACGACATCAACAGCAGCGGAGCTTGCCGCCTTACGTGCTGCTATCCTTTATATCGCGGAAGCCCAGCCTCAAAAGTGGGCTCTCTTTTGCGACTCTAAGGCATCCCTTCAGAGTCTGCAGTCAGCATTACGACGAAGGGTGCACGAGCAGTTAGTGAACGAAATGAGAGAAGCTCTTCACCAAGCTTTATCGAAGGGACATGACGTTGTGTTCCAATGGCTGCCGGGACATTGTGGTATTGTGGGTAACAACCTCGCTGATGATGCTGCTCGGTCCGCTGACGAGGATGCCCAGACAACCCCAATACCCTTGTCGAGGACAGACGCTGCAAAGGGTCTACGCTCGTTCGCTGACACCATGACGCAAACTTGGTTGAGTGACCCCAGTATCTGGAACCGTCGCCTGCATGAACTAGACCCATCGAGGAAGCTCCAAGTTCCATCGCACCTCCCCCACCGCGATGCAATTTTACTGTGCCGCCTGTGGTTAGGAGTAGCTTTCACGAAGGCGTACTCTTTTCGCACAGGAATGGCAGACACCTCAAAACGTGACTCGTGCAATAGCAACGAAACGATTGAATATCTACTGTGTTTCTGTGGACGTTTTGTGAACGAACGAAACGTTCTGCGCGATGCGCTGAACAAGTTAGACGACAGACCGTTTTCCGAAGAGAAGATCCTCGGATCGTGGCCCTACGCATCGCAGGCCAGCAAAGCGACGCGAGCATTACTGCTGTTTTTAAAATCGACCAGCTTAAACGACCGCTTGTAGGCATTCAATGGACAGGTGCATATGTACCTTGACAGTGCCTTCTTCCCTCTTCTTTCTTTCTTTTAATCCCTTCATCCCTTCCCCCCAGCGTAGGGTAGCAAACCGGACGCGCGTGTGGTTAAACTCCCTGCCTTTCCTTCATTTCCTTCCTCCTCCTCCTCCTTGAAATATAAGGAAATTAATAAAGAGTAAGAAGGCTGCCAGAATTTCTGTCAAAGTAGAATATTTTGATGCCCTAAAAATGTGCTCCTTAGAATATGCAACAATTTTCTTTTACTCCCTTATTGACCTCCCCATGGGTAGGGTAGCAAACTAGACTCAGTCTAGTTAACCTCCCTGCCTTTCCTATATTCCTCCTCTCTCTCTTTGTTGTACATGCTACATTTTAGGCTCAATCAAAACAATTCATTGTGTATTTTCCTACATTAAGCTTTGCTACTAATTAGCAGAACTACTTTCAGTTCTGGAGTGTGTCATTGCGCACGAACACGTGTGTGTGTTTGTGTGCGTGTGTCTTTCAGTTGGGCTAATAGGCTCTTGATCTGCAATATACTACAATGCCACAATTTCGGAGAGCTGGTGACGATCACAACACAGGCGCGACCGTAAAAGCTCAGTCCAATATTGTCATCTCGATGTACTGACCTGATGAGAACACAGGAAACCGGTCTCGGAGCTTCCAAAAGGTATGCGTAGTTTTTTCAATGTTATTTGTATTACAAATGCGTGCACACTACTTTCATTTTTTTGTTTTCTGTACTTTGTTTATTTTAGCAGACGGGTAGCCGAACAACTGGTCTTTAGTGAATTCAATACAGCGCAAGATGCTGCACTGATACAAAAAGACACGGTTCCCACAGCAACGATGTTTTGAGTACGTAAGACAGGTGGTATGACTGGAATTACCAGTTTGAACTGCCTGTAGGAGCAGAGAAAAGAAACCGACCCTAGAAGTCTCGTCCTTCAGTACTGCGTGACCTCGCATGCACTCGAGTTGTTTATTGACTTGTTTATCTGTAAATAGATCAAATAGAATACGGACGAAACCTTGCGGCCGGTCTTCAGAGCACTCAGTAGTGCAGTGGCAAAAGCTGCGTGAAAACGGCTGTGCAGTGGAGTCAGTGATCTGTTCAAGACTGTTAGCATTTTCATCGCAAGATCGAGAAACCCGCGCCCTGAAAGGTAAGTTACTCATGAGTTGTATGTATTTCCTGTCTGTACTGCATAACTTGCCTTAGTCGAATTTCAGTTGTATTTCCAATTCATCAGCTTTGTCCCGCGTTTTCCCTAGCTATTCTGTGATGCTTCCTTACATGAATTGTTTCTAGTTGATGTTATCTGCACCTCAGATGCAAATGTTTTGTATTAGAGGTGCCCCTGACAGTCTCACAACTATGGGATCTCGGAATGTAATATTCATCGCTAATGATGATATGATGTGCGCGAAAACTGAATAACCTTAAATTACATTCCGACTACATATAGCCTGACCTGCAGAATGCAGCGTCCTGAAGCGCCATTATTGGTGAGCATTTTAAAGAAGCCCTATCGTTACGAACCACAGAGCGACCACAGAAAAGAGGACGATAAGAAGTACAAGGGATGCATTATAGAAGCAGCGCAAAAGACGTAGACGAAGAATAAACAAGCACACTGGACTTCGTCCATTGTTCTGGTCTTCGTCTACGTCTTTTTGCGCTGCTTCTATAA